>NC_053494.1:170777263-171080597 GCF_905171775.1 Rana temporaria | reverse complement strand
GAGCGTAGCGCGGCTCACACATACGCAGTGGGTCCCCCCGGCTGCGATGCCACAACCGGGCGCTCACAGTGACAATGCTGGCGCTGCACAGAAAAGGGGGGGAGGAGCGAGGCTCCGTTCGCCCGCATCGCTGGAACCTGGGACAGGTGAGTGTCCGATTATTTGTACTTTGTTTAGCTGCTGACTTTTATATGGGTGGAACTCCACTTTAAGGAGATATGTACTGTATCTGCATGTGCCGCATAGGTGTGAGCAGCCTATGGCATTAGACCTCTTTCACATTGAGGCGCGGTGACGGTATAGCCGCGCTATTTGTAGCGCCGCTATACCGTCGTATTTACCGCGATATTCGGGCGCTAGCGGTGAGGTTTTAAAAGGGTTGCTGGCGGTATTACCGCGGTTTCCCATTGGGAAAGGCGCGGTATAGGAGCGGTGAACACACCGCTCCTATACCGTGGTAAAGATGCGGCTAGCAGGACTTTTGGAGCGCTCCTGCTAGCGCACCGCTTCAGTGTGAAAGCCTTCGGGCTTTCACATTGAAGACTACAGGGCATGATTTTTCATGCGGTATAGCAGCGCTATTTTTAGCGATGTACCGCATGAAAAACACCTCAATGTGAAAGGGGCCTTAGGGTGTGCACCTCAAAGACCAAATGCATATGTGTATGTGCAAGTGTATATATACTGACGGTGTCAGTAGGGTAGAGATTAATGTCAGTAGTATTTATTTTTATTATTATTATTTTTTTTTTTTTCAATTTTTTTTTTTTTTTTTTACAAATTTTGTAGAAAGACCATTAGGGGCTGTGGTGAAATATCATGGGTTTAAACAGGGGGGATCTGCGCCACACAGAGTGATTAGGGTGTGCCTAGGCACACCTGGCACACCCTGTGCGTACGCCTATAACGTGTCAACATTTTATGTTCTCTTTAACATAAAAGTGGTCTCCACAGCAGATTCGCCGCAAGATCACTTTTATCGGCGGACCCACTGGTAGCGGTGGAGACGATCGCGTCCTCTCCCGTGAATGCCTGGCTGCCAACTAAGGGGAAGATGGCCCCCACTCGGCTCCATAGCATGGGAGGGCGGAACCTCACTTCCGCCCATAACTCCTAAAAGAGAAAAAAAATTTTTTTTTAATGACACATTTATTTTTTATTGCATTTTTGTGTAAATATGAGATCTTAGGTCTTTTTGACCCCAGATCTCATAGTTAAGAGGTCCTGTCATGCTTATTTTGTATTACAAGGAATGTTTACATTTCTTGTAATAGGAATAAAAGTGACCCATTTTTTTTTTTTTATGACAGTGTCAAAATAAAAAATTAAAAGAAAAATAAATAAGATTTTTTTTTCTTTTTTTTTAAGCGCCACGTCCCAACGAGCTTGCTCGTATACGTGCGTAGTGCCCGCAGATGAAAACGGTGTTCAAACCATGCATTTGATGTATCGCCGCGATCTTTAGAGCGAGAGCAATAATTCTAGTACTAGACCTCCTCTGCAACTCAAAACTGGTAACCTGTAGAAATTTTTAAACATCGCCTATGGAGTTTTTTATTGGTAAAAGTTTGTCGCCATTCCACGAGCGGGTGCAATTTTGAAGCGTGACATGTTGGGTATCAATTTACTCGGCGTAACATTATCTTTCACAAAAATTGGGCTAACTTTACTGTTATCTTATTTTTTTATAAAAAAAAAAGTGTATTTTTTCCAAAAAAAGTGCGCTTGGAAGACTGCTGCGCAAATACGGTGTAACAGAACGTATTGAAACAACTGCCATTTTATTCTCTAGGGCAGAGGTCTCCAAACTTTCTAAACAAAGGGGCAGTTTACTGTTCTTCAGACTTTAGGGGGGCGGATTGTGGCAATTGGGAGTAGAAAAGATCCAGAAGACATTGGGAAAAAACAATGTCCCATTGTTGGTGTCATTGGGAGAATTGTGTCTCATCTTTGGAGTCATTGGGAGAAATTATGCCGCATCATAGGTGTCATTGTAAGTTGCCTGATGATTCATACTCAAGTCGTGTCCAAGTTGCCTCCCAAAGTCGTGCTGGAAGTCGTCTTGCCCCAGTGTGAACCGGCTCGAGTACCATTGGAAATGGTACTATTTGTACTAAAATAAAAAATATGCAACATATGTTTGCAAAATGTGACAATGAATTAAAGTGTTTTGGGCTCTGAGTTCTGAAAAAAGAAATATCAGGGAACTGGAGAAAGTGCAGAGAAGGGCAAACAAACTGATAAGAGGCATGGAGGAGCTCAGCTATGAGGAAAGATTAGATCAGGGGTGTCAAACTCAATTTCATTGAGGGCCGCATTAGCATTATGATTGTCCTCAAAAGCGCCGGTTGTATCTGTAAGATTAGATGTCCAGCGCATCCCCTCCCCTTTACAGTAGCTGTCGATAGCCACCCCACCATCAGAAGCTGAGCCCCAGACTCTTCCTTACATCACAGTGCACCCCCCTTTCCTTATGCTGCTGGGAAGAAGATTGATGCATTGCTTGAAAGCAGAAAGTAATGGTCCAGAGGACCAGAGGAGGGCTGGAGCTCCCCTGCAGTTGCAGGAGACGTGCAAGGGCCACATGAAATGGCCTGGAGGGCCGGGTTCGGCCCACGGGCCTTGTGTTTGACACCTGTGGATTAAAGGAACTGAAGATATTCTCTCTTGAAAAGAGGGAATTAACCACTTCACCCCCGGAAGAATTGCCTGCCCAATGACCGGGCCATTTTTGCGATACAGCATTGTGCCGCTTTAACTGACAATTGCACGGTTAAAAAATCGTGTCAGAACGCGGTGACGTAAAACACAATGATGTGCTGAAAAAATGAAGTTCAATGCTTCCAAGCATGCGTCGACTTGATTCTGAGCATGCGTGGATTTTTAACCGATGGTCGTGCCTACTAAAGATCGGTTTTGTCCTATCGGTTAGGAATCCATCGGTTAATTCTAAAACAAGTTGCCTTTTTTTTAACCAATGGTTAACCACTTCCGGACCGCCGCATGTACATTTACGTTGGCAGAATGGCACGGACAGGCACATCAACGTACCTGTACGTGCCTGCCTAGACGTGGGTCGGGGGTCCGATCAGGACCCCCCCCCGGTACATGCGGCGGTATCCCGTGGCTTCACGAGCGATCCGGGATGAGGGGGCGGCTGTTCGTTTTTGTCCGCCCCCTCCGGATCGCTTACAGCCAATGAGAGCACTCCCCCGTGTGTCACTTCCTCCTCCTGTGTAAACACAGGAAGGGGGAAGTGATGTATTCTCTCCTCTCTGCGGTATTTTCAACCGCCGCTGAGGACAGAATACAGTAAGTCGCACCAACACTACACTGACACCACACACATAGGCACATTAACCCCCCCGATCACCCCCCTGTCATGCCTCGACAGAGTTTCTCGGCAGAATTCACCGAGAAACTCGGTCAAAACCCGGATTCTGCCGAGAAACTCTGTCGTCTGTACAGTTTTGGCTCGATTGAGCCGCCGAGGAGCTCGACGAGAAAATAGAGAACATGTTCTCTATTTTCTCGTTGTTCTATGGGAGAAGGCGGCCCGCCGAGCTCCTCGGCGGCTTCATCCCAAAACTCGACGAGGAACTCGACGTGCCAAGCACGTCGAGTTCCTCTGTCGTGTGTACGGGGCCTCACAGTGTCACTGAATGCAGTGATCATATATGTACTGATCACTGCATTTAGTGTCAGTGTGACAGGCAGTTAGTGTTAGGTCCAGGGTAGCCCCCGTACCCCCCCTAATAAAGTTTTAACCCCTTGATCACCACCCTAGTTAACCCTTTCACTCCCTATTGCCAGTGTCACTAAGCGATCATTTTTCTGATCGCTGTATTAGTGTCACTGTTGCCGCTAGGTAGCTAATTTTTTTTTTATTGCGATTTTTTTTTACTAAAGACATATGGCTGAATACATTTTGGCCTAAATGTTTGACTAAAATTTAGTTTATTTGATTTTTCTTATAACAAAAAGTAAAAAATATAGATTTTTTTTCAAAAATGTCGCTCTATTTTTGTATATAGCGCAAAAAAAAAAAAACGCAGAGGCGATCAAATACCACCAAAAGAAAGCTCTATTTGTGGGAAGAAAAGGACGCAAATTTTGTTTGGGAGCCACGTCGCACGACCGTGCAATTGTCTGTTAAAGCGACGCAGTGCCGAATTGTAAAAACCCCTTGGGTCATTTAGCAGCATATTGGTCCGGGGCTTAAGTGGTTAACTAACCGATGGCACCCACACGCGATCGGTTTTGACCGATGAAAACGGTCCATCAGACCATTCTCATCGGTTTAACCTATCGTGTGTACGCGGCATAAGAGCTTCTGCAGCAGTTCTAACTTTGGTGAAGTGCTCACAGTATTAGTAATGCTAGTTTAATTAACCCAGCACGGAGAACACTGTAAAAAGACCAAATTGCAACTACAGGACTGTCATTAAACACAGATCCAGCTGGGATTTGCTCTCTGTTAATTGCATTTTCAATGGAGCAACAAACTGAGGGGTTTAGTTTCAGGGCACAGACATATGTGACCTATGCCAAACTAATCTCCCTGGAATGCTTAGCCCAAAATAACCTTGACGGAGTCTGTCTACAAATTGAAAAAGGCAGAGGGAGACTTTGAGTCACCTGTGCTTCACATTGGCTCTATAAAAAGGATTTGTCACCTGTTTCCTAATTAGAGCTTTTGTAAGAGCCGGTTCACACGACTTGAAGTCGCCCCAAGTCGCGCGACATGTCAAATTACATTGAAGTGTATGGGAGCCGTCTTAATGTACACTACTGAAGTCGCTCCGACTTCCGAAAAGGTTCCTGTACTACTTCAATCTGACTTCTAGGCGACTTGTACCCATTGATTTCAATGGAAATCGCCTCCAAGTCGGATCCCCTGTCTCAGGCCCCGTACACACAACCGGTTTTCTCGGCAGAATTCAGCAAGAAACTCGATGGGAGACGTATTCTGCCGAGAAAACCGGTCGTGTGTACACTTTTCGCCGAGAAACCCGTCGGGAAACTCGTCGAGCCAAAAAGAGAGCATGTTCTCTATTTCCTCGTTGGGCTATGGGAACATTTGGCTCGACAAGTTTTTTGACAGCCGAACAAGGAACTCGACGAGCAAAACGATGTGTTTTGCCCGTCGAGTTTCTCGGCCGTGTGCCTGAAGCAACTTTCCGGGAAGTAAAAATTGTTTTCTCGGCAAACCCCTCCATCCCACAGAGCTGATTACTCTTTGATTGGCCACGGGCAAAGTCCCCTGTCCTGGAGGCGACTTCAAGTTGCTCCAAGTCGCGATGTGGTTCACGCTCAAGTCGCGCTGAGGTCGCCTCGCAAAGTCGCACACAAAGTCGTGTTGCCCTTGTGTGAACCAGCTCTAAGGCTACTTTCACACTGAGGAGTGGGTCCATTAGCGGTAAAGTGCCGCTAGTTTTAGAAAGGTTTAAAAGCGCCAAGAAGGGATTAAAAGTGCTCAATGATGTGCTGCTTCCGAAGCGCTTTTCAGGCTCTTCCGAAGCACTGCCCATTCATTCCAATGTGTACACAGCGCTCCCAAACCACCCCAAAGATGCTGCTTTCAGGACTTTTTTTCCTGTCCCGCATGCGCACTGCCCTAGTGTTAAAGCACTCAGGCTTTCACACTGAGGAGGCATGAGAGGCAGTTTTTAGCGCTAAAAAAAGTCTAAAAAAAGGAGTCAGAAGCAAGCAAAATGTAGACAATAAGGCGTGTTCAGGAAAATGCATAGGGCATATTTATAAAGCAGTAAGGGTTCATTCACATCATTGCATTGTGATAACGTGCAGCAACGCATGTTACATGTGTAAGGCCCTGTTCACACTGGCACTAATTGCTGGTTCACATCAAATGTAAATGAACCAACAATGCACTAACTTAACTACTTGCCGACCGCCCACTGTCCTTTTACGGCGGCAAGTCGGCTCCCCTGCGTGAGAGCCCGTAGTATAACGTTGGCTCTCGCGCAGGCCACTAGGGGTGCGCGCGCCCCCCGCTCGCCCCCCGACTCCCGTGCGCGTGCCCAGCGGGCACGATCGCTGCCGGGCACACGCGATTGCTCAGTACAGAGCGGGGACCGGGAGCTGTGTGCGTAAACACACAGCTCCCGGTCCTGTCAGGGGGGGAAATGCTGATCCTCTGTTCATACAATGTATGAACAGAAGATCAGTCATTTCCCCTAGTGAGGCCACCCCCCCTACAGTTAGAACACACCCAGGGAACATACTTAACCCCTTCCCCGCCCCCTAGTGTCATCCCCTTCACTGCCAGTGGCATTTTTATAGTAATCCAATGCATTTTTATAGCACTGATCGCTATAAAATTGCCAATGGTCCCAAAAATGTGTCAAAAGTGTCCGAAGTGTCCGCCATAATGTCGCAGTACCGGAAAAAATCACGGATCGCCGCCATTACTAGTAAAAAAAAAATATTAATAAAAATGCCATAAAAATACCCCCTATTTTGTAAACGCTATAACTTTTGCGCAAACCAATCAATAAACGCTTATTGCAATTTTTTTAACAAAAAATATGTAGAAGAATACGTATCGGCCTAAACTGAGGGAAAAAAATGTATTTACTCGTTTTTTATACAAAAAAATTGGCCTAACTTTGTTATTTTTTAATTCATGATAAAGTTCCCCCCCCCCCCCCAAAAAAAAGGCGTTTGAAAAAGAGGATTGCCAGAATAGGCCCGGTATGGAAGTGGTTAAGGGGAACCACTACGCTGAAATCCATACTAGACCCTTATCTGAGCACACAGCCTGGCAGGTCAGGAAAGGGGGTGGGGACTAGCAAGCGCCCCCCCCCTCCTGAACCATACCAGGCCACTTCTCCTCAACATGGGGGTGCTTTGGGGCAGGGGGGCCCCCCACCCCAAAGCAGCTTGTCCCCATGTTGATGAGGACAAGGGTCTCTTCTTAACAAACCTGGCCATTGGTTGTCGGGGTATGCAGGTGGGGGGCTTATCGGAATGCTCTTGGAGGGGGAACCCATGGCGTTTTTTTTTTATTTGGTGTGGGGGTTCCCCCTAAAGATTCATACCAGACGCAGTGCCTGGTATTTTCGGGGATCAAAGTCGGATCCCTGTTCATTGAAGTCGGATGCATGTCGGACTTCAAGTCGCAGGGCAAAGTCGGATCCAAGATAGTACGACTGTCGTGTCGTAACAGTGTGAACCCAGCCTTACTGGTGGTGCTGTATACTGTATATTAAAATACATTCCTTAGTAAAATTCACCTACATTGAATGTTTGGTCATTGTCACATATACTGCTTAATGCCTCGTAAAGACGGTCATTTTTTGTGATGAAACAAAACGACGTTTTATGTGATGAAAAAAACAACGTTTTTGAAACTTAATTTTCAAAAACAACGTTGCCTACACACCATCGTTTTTCAATATGCTCTAGCAAAGCGCGGTTACGTTCAGCACGTACGACTGCACTCTGTTCCATTGAAGCTCGCTTCATAACTTGCTTCTGAGCATGCGCAGGTTTAAAAACGTAGTTTTCAACGTCGTTTTGCCCACACACTATCATTTTAATTGACACAAAAAACGACGTTTTGAAAATCGACACAAAAAATGTGAGCATGTTCGATTTTTTTTTTTTGCGTTTTTCAGAAGACATAAAACAACGTTTTCCCCACACACGGTCATTTTAAATGACGTTTTCAAAAACGTCAATTTTTTTTCATCACAAAAAACGACCGTCTGTACGCGGCATTAGGCTTCATTCATGGGCGTACTTGTGTGTAAATCTTTGCAAAGGGCTGTCTTTGTCTGCAGGGGATGCACAAGGTTTCCATGCCTTCTGTGTACAGGCAGTGCCATTCATGTCTATTGGGACACAGTGGTTTCACGGACACAGCTGCTGGTTCCGATTTGACAGCCATGCAGGTGTAGATGTGTGTTCCCAAACATACACTGTCAGCATTCGGGGACATATACCTGTACCTTGCATGGCTGTCAAATTGGGACCAGCAGTTGTGTCCGTGCAACTGCTGCATTCCAGTAGACAGAAATGGGACTGCCTGCATGCAGATACGCTGAACACCTGTGCATCCCGTGTCAGCAAGTGCAGCACTTCCCTTGGATGTAAATGAGGCCTTATAAATTTGACCCTGAGATTGTATTGGCAATTTGGCATGTACTTATTGGGGTTGATTTACTAACACCGGAGAGTGCAAAATCTGGTGAAGCTCTGCAAAGAAACCAAACAGCTTCCAAGTTTTTTGTCAAAGCTTAATTGAACAAGCTGAAGTTAGAAACTGATCGGCTACTATGCACGGCTGCACCAGATTTTGCACTCTCTAATTTTATTAACCACTTGACCTCAGGAAGATTTACCCCCCCCCCCTTCCCGGCCAGGCCATTTTTTGAGATACGGCACTGCATTACTTTAACTGCTTGCCGACCAGCTGCCGTCGTTATACAGTGGCAGGTTGGCTCTCCCGCATGAACTGCAGTAGCTGTACATCGGCTCATGCAGGCACGCACCGCCGGGAGCGTGCCCACGGGTCAAGGGGACTCGATGTCCTCCAGCGATTGTATAGTACAGAGGCAGAACGGGGATCAGCCTTTGTAAACAAGGTGAATCCTCGTTCTGACAGGGGACATGACAGAGATCTACTATTCCCAGTCATCGGGAACAGTGATCTGTCATGTCCCAGGCAGTTCATCCGCCCTACAGTTGGAACACGCTGAGGGAACAGAAGATCTCTGTCATGTCACTAGGCAGAACCAGGAAATGCCTTGTTTACATAGGCAGTTCCTTGTTCTGCCTCTCCTCGACATGATCGTGGGCCGCCGGTGGACATCGTGCACACCCGATAGCCTGATTTTGCGGACTGACATACAGGTAGTCAGTGTGCACAGGATAGCCGACCTGCCGCAGTATGTCTGTGTGAGCAAGTCAGCAAATGGTTAAAGTAACGCAGTGCCGTATTGCAAAAAATGACCTGGTCATTAACGGGGTAAATCCTTCCGGGGCTAAAGTGGTTAAATCAGCCCCATTATGTACCATGTGTATGTGTGATGATTTTGCCTATAGCTTTGCTGTTAAATTACCGTGTTTAAAATGTCATAGTGGTAGCACCTCAAACACATGTCAAATGTACAAGAAATGTATTCTTTGCTCTTAGCCTGCGATTACAGATGGAACGTGATGCAATAAAAGAGCTGATGGAATACTACTGGATGGAATAGAGGGAAATGCAGCATAATGTAAGGTAGAGCGAAAATGTCATTCCATACTACTGATTCAATTCAGATTTCAGCCACTGTGCTCAAGTGCTTTTCAAAACATTTTTCGAATGCTCTTGAAATGTTCAGAGCATGCCAGGGCAAAAAAGAATTGAAGGACTGTATATGAGTCAACAAATTTTATAAAGTGGCACAAGTAGGGCAATTAGGAGCAGGAGAAAGCTACAAAAATCCTTATTGATCAGTCTGATTTTGTGGTATTAGTTATAAATTGATTTGAGCAGCTGACACTGTTATTGGAGTTATAGTATTCGGTGCTGGTACATATTGGGGTGCTTTGGCTGCCTTAAGTGACTCTGGGGTGCTAATAACTGATATAGGGTACGTTCACACTGAACATGGGTTTTAATACGGTACATACTGTTGGACAGTTTCATTTGGTTGGTAAGCATACTGGTTGGTGAGTTGAGCTTGGAATTTTCTCTGGTTTCGTCTTTAGTAAAATAATACCTGATGATCCTGCCAAGGTCCTCCTTCGGGTACTTTCTGTTATGGGAGGACATAGCTCTGTTCCTGAAATTGTAGAAATAACCAGCACATCATATGCTCAAAAATGAGCAATTTATTAGGAACATACAATGTTTCTGAGCTCCAACCAGATCATTACTCCAGGAAAAAGTGACAGACTGAGAAAGGAGCTGGTTATAGCGCCGAAATGCATGCTTCTTGTTATGAGCTATTAAACTGTTCATGTTTGATCATATGATGTGCTGGTCATTTCTACAGTTTCTGGAGTTAAATTAAGAGCATCATCCTTTCTAAATCATTGCAGAATGTAGAGACGATGTTTGGGATGCACCATACTCTTCAATGAAATGTACAAAGGTTACGCAATATCTGAGCCCATTTTCTTGGGACGGCGGCCACCCAGCCCTGTTTGTTTTAATATTCATGTTAGTTATATGATTATTGATGTATCCAGGGGGGTCCAATGGAAATTCCTGAAAGTTTCTGAAATTCCCCTGGGATGTGATAAAAGGGCTGCAGAGGGTCTTTCCTTCCCTTTGCAGTGGCCAGGACTACAGTAGAAAGAGCTCCTTCCCTACCCGTCACAAGCATTTTGTGTGGTTGGGTCACCCCAGAATCCAGGGGGGACGTATTTCTTTGTTTAATAAAGTTTAAGCTGCCCGAGTTCTGACAACTGGGCAAAAGTCTGCTATATGTTCTATTTCATCCAAATATTGGATTAATATGTTTTGTTGTTATGAAAATTGTAAACCAATAACGTGCCATGGCCATTTTCTGCCAAAATATTGTGTTTGTGTGTTATTCTGCTCTATGGTTGTATCTGGGGAATGAGGTGGTGGGCAAGTGTGGCCTACGGTCCCATGCCCTGTTCATGTCTTCCAAATGTATCCCTTCTTCCAGATATAGGTAACATGCAGGCTACAAGCCATTTTAAAGTAGAGGTCCACCCTAATGCCCGGTACACACGATCCGATTATCGGACGAATGATCAACCGTTTTTTTTTGTATGCAAATCTCACGTCGAATCTGATGAGTTTACTAAAGTCATGTAAATTCTCGTACGACAGAATATAAAATTGGAAGTGATGTCATGTGTTGTAATGCATTTGTATTGCATTTTCGAACGACAGCTGTACTGTTTAAACGGAAATCGTACGATCTAGCATCGTACAATTTTTTTTCCCATGCATGTCTAATGGAATAATATCGGATGAACTGTCCTGATCGGCTATCGAAAGCTCTGTACTAACGATCCAATTATCGTACGATTGTTTCAAAATCGGCATTTTTCGTACGATTTGATTTTCGGATCATGTGTATGGGGCATAACACTAAAATCTTGAAATCTACAGAAATCGCTATATGTACCTTTTTTTAAGCCGCTCCGGTCTGGTCTCCAGAGGCGGAAGCTCTGCAGAGGACACAGCCGTCAACGGCTGGGAAATTAATGGAAAGTGACATCACCCATAGAGTTACTATGGGGCTTCTGTTGTCGGCTGCCTCCTCTGCACCCGCCTCTACAGCGAAGCCGCAGCTGACAGCTCAGTGTGGGATCAGACTGGTACGGCTTCAGAAAAGGTAGTATTAGGGTTGTAACGAGACCCTTGCTCGCTCGGTTCCACTCTCCCGACACTCTGCTGCTGCTATTGAATCAGATTGCAGATCTCAACGTCTGATGGTTCAGTTATCCAAGGCTCCGGGACTCGAACTACAGCTATGTGCCATTCGAAATCCATCAGAACAAACACCAGGCAGGCTGTATGTAAGTTCAATCAGAAACTCTTTTAATGGATGCACACAACACACTTTTATACAGCAGTTCGAACACCCCGCCCCCAACAACTGCTCTCCTATTGGTCAATTGTAAAATACATTGTAGTTCTCAATTAGGTCCTCTTAGCCATGCACATGAGGGCTTGAAACAGGATCAGCAGGGATTGGTCCGATAGCTTGAATAGAAGGACTGCTATGTGTAATGAGACAGAAGCCCCAGGGGGCAATCAATGTACACAAACAGCCAGACACAGAACAATTATTTTCCTCCAGACCATTGAGGCGTCTGGAAGGGGGGGGGGGGTTAGCCTTAAGACAAGGCAGAAGACCCCCCACTGAGTAACAGATTTCAAGGAGAAACACTTCTGCATTCCAAGGTTCATGACAATACTTCCCCTGGGAAAACAGTCCAACAGCCACAGTGGGACCCCGAACGGGTCAACTCGAGGATGTTGGTAAAGTAGTCTTAAGGTTCCAGGTCTGTCTGCCGGGATAACCGCTCCGCCTTCCTGTTTTGAGGCCCTGGCCCATAATCGGAAGGCAAGAGGCTCGCATTCAGTCCTCTCCAAAAGCCTCTGTCGCAGCTAGGTCTGTCACAAGGGTGACCTTCTACTTTAACGCACATTACACAGCCATGGTCCACTGTTATCATTAACAGGAAACCTACCCTGAGAAATACAAGTAACCATTGCTACAGGTGTGCAGTAGGTTGCTGCAGAGAGGCTGCATAAGATCCGTACAAATTGAGATGCAGCATTGAATGGAAAAACATGCAAATACATACCCGGAAAACATTTTTTTTTTTTTTTTTTTATGATGCACAATGCTTTAAAAATATAAATATTATTCAGTTTGGTTACATCCACTTTAATCAAAACTATAGAAAGAGTTTATAGTTAGCTTTTTGTGCTAGCTAGCAGGATTTGGCATTTGGGATTTCTCATAAGCTTCACTAAGCTTTATTGATGATTTCCCATTTTGCTTCTCAGAATTAGCAGTGCACCAATATAATACATGGCCCTGATTATCTCTGTTTTAAGTTAAGAACCGTTGCAAATACAGTAATGAGTCTAACCCCAAAGTCTCCAAAATTGCACAGTTGGGATTGTAGGCTCAAAGTTTACAAAATAAGCAAAACCATTGCAGATTGCAGGAATTTGGTTTTGATCTAGACTGAGTTTGCCTGAAAATCTATCCATTCACAATGTCTACCTGTATTTCTAAGACCATTCAGTTAAATCAGCTGAATTGCAGTGTGTTAACAAACCTTTGTAGTTAAAGTATCATGGAGCAATTCATCTCCAAACATCACAACGGAGACTCTGAAGTTTGTTTTTCACACCTAGAATTTATATATATAGCAAAGCTGGCAGCATGTTTAATTTTTGCACTGTAGAGAAATGATGGGAAGTGTATCTTACATACAGAGGTTTTATTGCTGCATAGTCTAAACCAGTGATGGCGAACCTTGGCACGCCAGATGTTTTGGAACTACATTTCCCATGATGCTCATACCCTCTGTGGTGTAGTTGAGCAGTTCCAAAACATCTGATGTGCCAAGGTTTTCCATCACTGGTCTAAGCACAGATGTATTTAGATATTTAGAATAAGTTTAACACAAGAGCATCGTCTCCTTCAGGTGTTTTTGAAGCATTTTTCATGTGTGTTTTCACATTGATTGGGTTTGAGCGGGCCCTGAAAATTTCAAATAAAATCTTACTGTTAAGTTTTGTTGCACTTCAGGAAACACGTGACAAATAGCTTATGTGTGAACAGGGGATGAAAGTGTTCCTGTGTTGATAATGTTTTTAGCAGACCTCCACATAGAATACAAGGTATCTCAGTTTGCTTATTTCTATAAAATGGAGGGCTCATGAATTACACAGATCCTTCGGCTGATTAAGATGAACCTTGGGGCAAAGGATAGGGTTCACTTAGATCCGGTTCACACTTTAATGAGGGATGGTGGGTGTCGCGTTTATTCGTGTTTTGTGCACATATTCGTTTTACATAGAGCAGCCCATTCATTTCAATGGACTGTCCTATGTGCAACAAATGCCAAAAAGTAGTCCATGTTTACCTGTGTGTCTTGACCAGTTTGTTGCTTTCTCCACAACAAAAAAACGCACACCTGCTTGCCATGTTTAGGGTTCCATTAACAATTAATGGCACTGCAAGGGTGACATACATTTTTTCGTCTGTTTCCTAAATGCACGCTTGGGTGTGAATAGTGCCTCCTTAAGCGCTTTGTGCCTGCGCTATAGCCAAATGACGTCTACAGAGCGGGCCTTAATTGCCGGGAGGCCATCAGTAGACGTCCTCCCGTGCATGAGCTGCCTACTCGCCCCAGGGGTTTGGTATATGGAGGAGGGGTTGGATTTTTGGATACTCCTTTGTCTAATAATAAAATCATTATGTCATCGAATTCCCTGCAGTGCATAGAATTCCGTATAGTGCCATACAATGATGTACAGTCTATGGATCTAAAGAATGTATAAAACGCCAATGCAAAAATTAAATATGAATGTGTGAAAAACTAAATTAATGTGTAGCTGCAACTTTCAATAATAAAAATTACAAACTATCGCCTATACAGAACACTCTAGGTAAACAGCAGCGCTAAAGTGCATAATCAAATACACAAAAAAAAATAATGCTATACACACAATGTATTTTGTTGTTTTATTGAGGGATTAAACTTGGATGGGGTAAAGGGAACATGGGATGCCCAGATCAATAGCAGAAATAGATGAGTAATTGATTGGAAATTCTTTCCACAGTCTCTAAAGCTTCAGACTCCTCTAGCAGAATGCTTCTTTAACTGCTTCCCGACCAGCGCACGACTATATACGTCGGCAGAATGGCACGGGCAGGCAGATGGACGTATATATACAGTACAGACCAAAAGTTTGGACACACCTTCTCATTCAAAGAGTTTTCTTTATTTTCATGACTATGAAAATTGTAGATTCACACTGAAGGCATCAAAACTATGAATTAACACATGTGGAATTATACATAACAAAAAAGTGTGTAACAACTGAAAATATATTTCATATTCTAGGTTCTTCAAAGTAGTCACCTTTTGCAGCAGACACATCTCTAGAGCTGGTAAGAGGAGACTGTGTGAATCAGGCCTTCATGGTAGAATATCTGCTAGGAAACCACTGCTAAAGAAAGACAACAAGCAGAAGAGACTTGTTTGGGCTAAAGAACACAAGGAATGGACATTAGACCAGTGGAAATCTGTGCTTTGGTCTGATGAGTCCAAACTTGAGATCTTTGGGCCAGATTCACAGAGCAAGTACGCCGGCGTATCTACTGATACGCCGGCGTACTTTAAAATTTCCCGTGTTGTATCTTTAGTTTGAATCCTCAAACCAAGATACGACGGCATTTGGGTAAGATCCGACAGGCGTACGGCTTTGTACGCCTTCGGATCTTAGATGCAATACTTTGGCGCTCGCTGGGTGGAGTTTGCGTCGTTTTCCGCGTCGGGTATGCAAATTAGCGATTTACGACGATCCACGAACGTACGCGCGGCCGTCGCATTTTCTAACGTCGTCTGTAGTCGGCTTTTTCCGGCGTATAGTTAAAGCTGGTATTTTGCGGCGTATAGATAGACTTGCCATGTTAAGTATGGCCGTCTTTCCCGCGCCGAAATTCATTTTTTTTTTTGCGTAAGTCGTCTGTGAATAGGGATGGACGTAACTCACGTCTAAGTTAAAAAAATGACGTTGTTGCAAAATTTCTGGACGACGCATGCGCAGTTCATTCGGCGCGGGGACGCGCTTCATTTAAATGAAACCCGCCCCCTGATCGCCGATTTGAATTCCGCTGCCAGAAATACACTACGCCGCCGACGCAAAATCGTTGAGGATCCGAAATTTCGCCAGGTAAGGTACGGCGGCGTAGCGTATCTCTGATATGATGCGCGGATCCAATTCTCTCTGGATCTGGCCCTGTGATTCCAACCCCTGTGTCTTTGTGCGACGCAGAAAAGGTGAACTGATGGAATCTACATGCCTGGTTCCCACCGTGAAGCATGGAGGAGGAAGTGTGATGGTGTGGGGGTGCTTTGCTGGTGACACTGTTGGGGATTTATTGAAAATTGAAGGCATACTGAACCAGCATGGCTACCACAGCATCTTGCAGCGGCATGCTATTCCATCCGGTTTGCGTTTAGTTGGACCATCATTTATTTTTCAACAGGACAATGACCCCAAACACACCTCCAGGCTGTGTAAGGGCTATTTGACCAAGAAGGAGAGTGATGGGGTGCTGCGCCAGGTGACTACCTCTCAAAGCTCATCAAGAGAATGCCAAGAGTGTGCCAAGCAGTAATCAAAGCAAAAGGTGGCTACTTTGAAGAACCTAGAATATGAAATATATTTTCAGTTGTTTCACACTTTTTTGTTATTTATAATTCCACATGTGTTCATTCATAGTTTTGATGCCTTCAGTGTGAACCTACAATTTTCATAGTCATGAAAATAAAGAAAACTCTTTGAATGAGAAGGTGTGTCCAAACTTTTGGTCTGTACTGTACGTCCCCTTTAAGAATCGGCATTGTGGACACATGTGCGCCGCAAGCTCCGTGAGCCCGACTGCGGGTCACGCGGACTCGATGTTTGCGGGGATACCCGCGATTGTCTCATGGTGAGGAAGAAGGGTGTAATGTTGATGTAAACAAACATTTCCTCAGTCTTCCTAGTCACAAGGACACTGATCACAGCTTCCTGTAATCGGAAGCGGTGATCAGTGTCGTGTCACACATAGCCCATCCCCCCTACAGTTAGAAGCACTCCCTAGGAAACACTTAACCCCTTCAGCGCCACCTAGAGGTTAACCCCTTCACTGCCAGTGTCATTTTCACAGTAATCAGTGCATTTTTATAGCACTGATCACTATAAAAATGACAATGGTCCCAAAAATGTTTCAAAAGTGTCCGATGTGTCCGCCATAAAGTCGCAGTCATGATAAAAATCGGAGATCGCCGCCATTACTAGTAAAAAAAAATATTAATAATAATGCCATAAAACTATACCCTATTTTGTAGATGCTATAACTTTTGTTCAAACCAATTAATATACACTTATTGCAATATTTTTTACCAAAAATTTGTAGAAGAATACATATCGGCCTAAACTGTGAAAATATTTAGCTTTTTTATAGAATTTTTGGGGATATTTATTATAGCAAAAAGTAAAAAATATTGCTTTTTTTTCAAAATTGTCGCTCTATTTTTGTTTATAGCGCACAAAATAAAAACCGCAGAGGTTATCAAATACCACTAAAAGAAAGCTCTATTTGTGGGAAAAAAAGGACATAAATTTTGTTTGGGAGCCACGTCGCACAACCGTGCAATTGTCAGTTAAAACGCCAGTGCTCCAGTCTTCGGGCAGCGAAATGGTCCGGGGTTGAGGTGGTCAAAGCAGTGTTCCACACAAAAGTGGAACTTCCGCTTACCTGTTTTTGACAGGTGCCCCTTCTCAACTTCCCGAGACGGCGCAGAGACACCGTCCTTCGGACATTCGCCCCCCCTTCCCAATTTCCTTTGCGGCCGGACCAATTAGAAAGCGCAGCACGCTTCACGCATGCACAGTAGGGAACCAGCTGTGAAGCAGAAAGGCTGCACTGCTGGTTTCCCATAGCAGGATTGGCAGTGGCAGCACCCAACAGCCGATCTGAAAACCGACTGGGGTGCTGACTTTGTGGGAACCCTGTACAGGTAAGTGTCCTAATATTAAAATTCAGCAGCTACAGTATTTGTAACTGCTGACTTTAAAAATTTTGTGGGGGGGGGGGGGTTTGGAACACCTCTTTAAGATTATATTCGATTTTCAAATATAACTATTGATTGTATTGTTATTACAATGCTGATGTTACAAAAATAATCGATTATGTTATGATCAGAGATCTCCTCATTTCTACAAAGTGGGTATATGAGGGGTTTTGGGACTTTAAATGAGGCCCATGACATACTATAGTCATACACCTCAATCCCTGAATCTGAAATTTAAAAGATATAGGTTTTGGACTTTAAATGAAGCATGTGACACATAGCTGGTAAAGTGGTCAAATACATGATGGCACATTTATTCTTTCATATGTATACAAATATTATGATGGCATATTATCATTATATATATATTATATACACATATATATATATATATATATATATATATATATATATATATATATATATATATATATATATATATATATATATATATATATATATATATATATATATATATATATATATATTGTGAGGGATTAGCTCGTGGAGATCACCTTTTCTGAAATCACAGTCTGTAAACAGGCACTTTCTTTTAAGTCTGGCGGATGCCAGATTTTATTTATAAACGGTTTGCAGATTACAATAAACAAAACAATAAATTAAATCCTTGCCGTCCGGCGCTAAACTAAACAAACAGGATCTCCTCTCTATACAGTGTGGGGCTAGTCCCTGACACCCACAAAACATGCAGTAAAGCAAACCTTTTCAATCCAGCACTCAGCGCTCCCCTCACTCAGGTCCCTTCCTGAGTTTCAAGCCAGAGCCCTGTTGTGCTCTCTTCCTGGACATTTAAAGTCCAGCTGATTGTGGACTCCAGTGGACCCAAACATCCGGACCGGAATCCTAGCCAGGCCCAGAGGCTGTAAAACCCGGAATGGATTCCGGTTCAGTCTCTCATAATGGAACGTATGCGAGGTGAAATGTACCTATGATCATGTATCGCACCTCGCATACTGTCACAATATATATATATATATATATAATATATATATATATACACACACACACAGATGTGCGTAGTATACGCCGATAAATACGGTAAATCACATTGAAAATATATGCCTATATATATATATATATATACACACACAGATGTCATGAATAACACATTGCAGTATGAAATAAAATTGTGAGCTGGCTTGTAATCCATATCATAAAATAATTAAATCATTAATGATTGCATTAATAGGCATTCATTTCTACAAATACAGTGCCGGCGGAAAAACATGTTCTAGTTGGCATTACATTTTAACTTCCATTTTTATTTTCACAGTTAATGGACACGTGACTAAATTCAATTTTCTTTAGTTAAAAGTGATTTTATTTAGTTTTGTACTAAACTGCATGGAGAATCACAAAGATTAATTGTCTAGATACCGAATATACAAAACAGAATTTAGATGAATACTCCAACATGATAGTATACAGAGATAGGGGAAGCATATGGAGAGATAAAACAAACCAAATTTAATTTTGTGCAGTGGGGGTCAACATGGGGGTCAAATTGAATTACAGCACCTAATACAAAAAAATAAAAGTGATCATGTAGTAATTCATATACAATTTTATTTCATATCACATGATCAAAAATGATTTATTCTGTGTAATAAAGATCCTTAGATAATTTGTCAGATAGACTCCAGGTAAAAGTAAAATGTATTCCTTGAAGTGCCCTGCAGGGGTTAAATCCTAATTTATGTTCAGGGGACAGGAAAGGCAGTTTTACTTACCAGAGCCTTGCTCTCCCTCCAGATCAGCGCTGCCAACCGCCAGTATTTTTACTGGGTTCCCATGAAACACTTGGGAACCTGGAGTCCAGTTTATGTAAAAGAGTTTGTTTGTCATTAAACAGAATGTCAAAAATATTCACCTTGCACCTTGTAGTGGAGTACACTAGCAAACCTGCCACTCCCACTGCTTGGTTTAATTGCTAATTTTGTCTAGGGGGTGTAGAAAAAAGGTGTTTATTCCAGGAGGTCTTCCTCCAAGTATAACCTGCTCCGCAAGGTCACTGCTCTCCAGCGTCCTTGTGTACAATGTTGGATCTGTTTTCCTACAATGTACAGTAAAACCTTGGTTTGAGAGTAACTTGGTATGAGAGCGTTTTGCAAGACAAGCAAATTGTTTTAATACATTTTGCCTTGATATACAAGCAATGTCTTGATATAAGGGCCCTTTCACACCAGCGGACGAATGGTCCGCTTTTCATAAGTCCGATGAGCCAAACACCCCCCCCCCCCCCCCGGTTCGGTTTGCATCAGAACATTTGAACGGATTCGAACCCCGTTAAAATCTATGGAACACGAACATCAGAAATCAAAAGTGCAACTTTTGAAGGCTAATATGCAAGTTATTGTCCTAAAAAGGGTTTGGGGACCCGGGTCCTGCCCCAGGGTACATGTATAAATGCAAAAACAAGTTTTAAAAACTGCCGTTTTTTTTTCGGGAGCAGTGATTCTAATGATGCTTAAGGTGAAAAAAGAAAAGTGAAATATTGCTTTAAATATTGTGTCTGGGAGGTGTCTACAGCATGCCTGTAAAGTGGCACATGTTTCCCATATTTAGAACTGCCCTGCACAAAATGACATTTCTAAAGGAATAAAAATCATTTAAAACTGCTTGCAGCTTTAATGTAATGTCTGGTCCCGGCAATAGGGATGAAAATCATTGAGAAAAACGGCATGGGTACCTGTGGTATTATTAGGAAGAGAACACCAGCAATTGTCTGCAGTTAGCTTTAGGTGCACACAGTGCACAGGATACAGTACACTGACTGAAACTACTGCAGCTACCACAATCAACTGCCTGCCTGTCAGTATATTAGGAAGAGAATAACAGGAACGGATCAAGCTAAACTGAATACAGTGAATATATACAGTATATATATATATATATATATATATATATATATATATAACACCTGGGATGCATATATATATATATATACTGCATACACTGTAACTGCAGCTAACTGACTCGCCTGCCTGCACTATCTAACTCAAATGAAATGACACTGTCTCTCTCTCTATCTCTCTCAGCACCCGTAACACACTACACAAGTCCGCCACGCAGGTAGCCTTATATAGTGTGGGGCGTGTACTAAACCCCCTGAGCCATAAATGGCCAAAGCCACCCTGCCTTTAGCCAATTATGGCTCTCTGTTCTTACCGCGCTGGGATTGGCTAAAGCATGCGGGCCAATCATCAGCCAGCAATGCACTGCGATGCCGCAGTAAATTATGGGCAGTGATGAGCAACTCCAATTTGACGTAAACGGCCCATAATGTTTGCAATTCAGCAAACAACCGAACAGATGATGTTCGAGTCTAACATGAGTTCAACTAGAACTCATTCCTAATAACCATACTCTGATGCCGCGTACACACGATAATTTTTCGGCTTGAAAAAAACAAAGTTTTTAAAAAATTTCACTTAAAATGATCGTGTGTGGGCTTCACATCATTTTTCAGGTTCTGAAAAACAACAATTTTTTGTCGTTTTTATGGTTGTAAAAAATGATCGTGTGTGGGCTAAAACGATGGTAAAAACCTGTGCATGCTCAGAAGCAAGTTATGAGATGGGAGCGCTCGTTCTGGTAAAACTACCATTAGTAATGGAGTAAGCACATTCATCACGCTGTAACAGACAGAAAAGCGCGAATCATCTTTTACTAACAGGAAATCAGCTAAAGCAGCCCCAAGGTTGGCGTCATCCGCATGGAACTTCCCCTTTATAGTGCCGTTGTACGTGTCGTACGTCGCCGCGCTTTGCTAGAGCATTTTTTAAAAACGATAGTGTGTGGGCAACGTCGTTTTAATGATGAAGTTGGAAAAAACTAAGTTTTTTCTACATGCTGAAAAACATATTTTTTTTCATGCCGAAAAATTATTGTGTGTACGCGGCATTAGATTCACTGCCACTATGGAATGTTATTCTCATCTTCCAGATTCCATGTAGTTGTTAATCAGTTATATACAGTTGCATTTTTTATGTTAGTATTTGATTAATTAATGTGGATTTTAATAATATTTCTATGTGTATAATAAAAGTATATTGGCCCAGATTCACAAAGGACTTACGACGGCGCAGCGCCATGTACACCGTCGTAAGTCCTAATCTGGGCCGTCATATCTATGTGACTGATTCTTAGAATCAGTTACGCATAGATATCCATTAGATCCGACAGGCGTAAGTCTCTTACGCCGTCGGATCTAAACTGACATTTTTTTTTTGCCCGCTAGGTGGCGCTTCTGTCGATTTCCCCGTCGAGTATGCAAATTAGCTAGATACGCGAATTCCAGAACGTACGCGCGGCCGACGCAGTAAAGTTACGCCATTTACGTTAGGCTTTTACCGGCGTAAAGTTGCCCCTGCTATATGAGGCGCAGCCAATGTTAAGTATGGCCGTCGTTCCCGCGTCGAAATTTTGAAAAGTTATGTCGTTTGCGTAAGTCGTCCGTGAATGGGGCTGGACGTCATTTACATTCACGTCGAAACCAATGAGGTCCTTGCGACGTCATTTGGAGCAATGCACACTGGGATATTTTAGGGATGGCGCATGCGCAGTTCGTTCGGCGCGGGGACGCGCTTCATTTAAATGATACACGCCCCCCTACCCGCCGAATTTGAATTCCGCCGGGTGATTTACGCTACCCCGCCGCAACTTTACAGGCAAGTGCTTTGTGAATAAACACACAGAATAAACGCACAGATACGCCCGCTGTACCTGAATCTGGCCCATTGTTTCTACAATTACTGTCTGGCCGTGCCTAAAACGTCCAAGCCTATAGAGCAGTGATGGCGAACCTTGGCACTCCAGATGTTTTGGAACTACATTTCCCATGATGCTCATGCACTCTGCAGTGTAGTGGAGCATCATGGGAAATGTAGTTCCAAAACATCTGGGGTGCCAAGGTTCGCCATCACTGCTTTAGAGTATCCACAGCACCACTCTGTGCTGATAAAGTTACTATCTATTAATTATTGTTTGGGAATTTTACCTTCTTCGTCTCAATATTTGAGGTCTCTTTTCCACTGTGCTTGATTGGCAAAAAAAAAACAAACCAGGACTAATGCCACAATTTGCACAAATTGTTTCTTTTAATTTATCTTGCATATATAAATCATCTATAAACAGTGACATTTATCAATAGTATTGACCTAGAACAAGGAAAGCAAATACACATGTATCACCCAAAATTTACTGTTATGCCAAATACACATTCAGATATTTTAGTACATTTTGAGCTACATTTAGCTAGTAAATATGTAAAGTATTTGACATGTTTCTGCTTTACTGAGGAGTCGAATTTTCTTGTGCCCTAAGTACTCCTTCACATTAGTGTTTACTGATTGACCTTGATTAGCTGAGTTATTTACTACAAATTTGCCCTCATTATTTTGAAAAATGCTATAAATGTCAAGAAATGCTAATGAATGCATCTATGTTAACAGTCTGCAATATAAATGCATGTAGGTGAGCAGTAAAAGCAAAACATAACTGTCACCAAGTTTGGAAACTCTAAAATAGCACAGCACAAGTAAAATTTATATTTTTTACAGTTAGCAGTGATGTGGAAATTGCTCCATCAAAATCCCCACTCGGCACCATTGCCATATTTCATGAATATTTACTAGTATTGGACAGCTGAGTATCACATTTTTAAAACTGATGCCGCGTACACACGATCATTTTTCGGGTTGTAAAAAACGAAGTTTTTTAGGCTCTAGAAAAAATGATGTTTTTTTCAACTTGATCATTTAAACGGCCTTGCCTACACACGATTGTGAAGAAACAATGCTCTAGCAAAGTGCGGTGATGTACAACACGTACAACGGCACTATAAAGGCGCACAACAAGTCAGTCAGATCAGTCAGTCAGTGTCAGCGGTGGAGTAGGGCGCTTCGGACCTTCCGCATACGAGCCTGCTTCCACCCAGACCTGGCAGTCAGAGGCTAGGCAGCTGCTAGGCTAGACGCTCCATGAAACAAGCTCCCTGGAACCTGGAACCAGCATCTCGCTCTCCACGAGGACTCCTCTCTTCCGCAGGTAAGACCCTGCCTCTCAGGGCCTGACATCCTGGGGATCCACTGACGGCCGTCCTTATCAGGGCAGCCGTCACACAGACCCCACACTGCGGCTTTCCATACTACCTCTCGCCGGCATCTATCGCCCGCACGGCCACCCACTTTGTGGTGGTCCCAAATCACCCCCCCTGGGTGTATTTCCGGCGTTTCTGGGTGTTCTTTCACCCTCGCGCCGGCCTGCTCCTTCTCGCGGCCGCCGCACCTTAGGAAAGTCCGCGGCTTCAGCCGCGGCCTACCGGCGCGCCGCTCTTTTTCTCCTTACACTTAATTCCTAAGCACAGTTTGCTCTGGTTATTCACCCCCACACCCCCAGAGGACCCCTGTTCAGCAACTTTATCGGTAAATAGCATTTTTACCAAGCTGACAGCCCCCCCCCCCAGCCCGGGTCCTGTGCTTTGCCTGGCAGCCATTATTTTGGTACACCCAGCAGCAGTGACACCCAGCTTCCCCCCCCTTTTTTTCCCCTCCACAAGCCGTTAGTCTTTTGATCCAGGGTTTTGAGCCGATCGCCTTTAGGGATCAGGAAGGAATTTTTTCCCTGCCGCAGCACATTGGCCAGCTTGCCCAGGGTTTTTTGCCTTCCTCTGGACCAAAAAAAAATAAAAATAAAATCCCATTTTCCCTTGAGCTAGGATTCTCGAATCCTCTCTCACCCTACGCCCACACCCCAGCCCTTGGTGACTGGCAACAATGGTTAAGTTGCGTTACTCTGCAGAAACCATTTGGGGTCTGAGACAATTCGCTACTACATTGCCTGCCGCCACCACAATAGCCTTAAAATCAGATCAACTTTTGAGGTTCGATCACCGATCGATCATCAAATATTTCAATCATTCAACACAGCTCAAGCACATATCATGTGCTTTGCTTAACACTAGATCAGCAGTTAAACACCGATCAGAAATCCATGATTTCTTACTACAATACGATCTAGACTGCCTCTTTATTACGGAAAGTTGGCTGTCGGACGATTGCAACACCATTCTCGGAGAACTGGTGCCAGCAAACTATCGCATCTTAACGGAAAATAGAATAGGGCAAAGGGGAGGAGGACTGGCGGTGATTCATAAGTCGCATATTGCAATCACTAAACCGGTCCTTCAAAATCCTCTTCCTTTCATGGAAACCCTTACGCTTCAACTTCAAGCTCATTCTCAGGAGACCGTTCATATTCTCCTCTGCTATAGGCCCCCTGGGCCCAAATCGCAGTTGATATCAGCATTAACGGAGTTCATTTCCACCTACACCCTTAGCGGTAATCATCTTTTGCTGCTCGGGGATTTCAATTTGTGGGCTAACTCCTCACAGGATCCCATCGCGGATGCCTGCATCAACCACCTGGAAGGATTTGGACTTCAACAACTTATACGCGGACCAACGCATGCTTCAGGTCACACACTCGACCTAATTTTCAGACAAAATCTGAAAATTAATATTGTGGGAAATGAACCTTTGCCATGGACAGACCACCATGCAATCAGCTTCATAATCCCCAGAACTCCATTAGTCATGAAAGTACCCAGGCCGGTGACAATACACTGGGCTAGATCTCAGAGGAAGCTCCACTCGGAACTCTTCAGATCTACCCTGGGAAACCGAATTGGGGCTATTCCTCCTCAGCTAGCAGCCTCAGATACTTTGGATGCCATTAATGCAGCTCTGCTACAGTCAGCCGACTTAGCAGCACCAAAGCGCAAACTTCGCAGCCGGGAAAAAAAGTCCAGCTGGTTCAATAACCAACTGTCGCTATTGAAGCAAGAGCGCAGAAGGGCGGAAGCCTCCTGGAAAAGAAGTCCGTCAGAAGACCACCTCAACATCTACAAAGCAGTAACTACGCGCTATCACAAGGAAATTTTCAAAGCCAAAAAACTTCACTTCTCCAGGGTGATTAACAGCGCACTGAATCGCCCTCGCGAACTCTTCAGGGTGGTCACCCAGACCATGAATCCGGGATGTCTAGAAGTCCCCACTTCAGACACCCAAGAGTTCTGCAATGAACTATCGGATTTCTTCATCGACAAAATTGAGAAAATTCGGGTAAGTATTTGGCAAAACAATACTCCACTCAGCCCCGTCTTCAATCAAAACAACGACCGAACGCCTCTACAATCAACTAAGTTCACTTTGGAACCCATCTCCATCGATACAACAAAAAAATTCATTGGCCTGCTGCGCGACAGCACAGCACCGAATGACATCATTCCCACCAAGCTACTGAAGGAATGTGCCGACATCCTGGCGCCTCCGATCACGCAGCTTATAAATCAGTCATTTAAGGAAGGCATAGTGCCTTCCCTGCTGAAAGAGGGCACAATCCTGCCGATCTTGAAAAAACCTAATTTGGATCCTATGGACCCAACTCACCGCCGTCCCATAACAGGTCTAAATGCTCTGTCCAAGATAATGGAGAAAGTGGTGGTAAATCAGCTGCAACAGCATCTGGACACCCACAACCTACTCGATCCATTTCAATCCGGGTTCCGTCCCGGACACGGGACAGAAACGGCCTTACTGAAAATATGGGACGATGCGCTCGAGGCCGCAGACGAAGGAGAATCATCTCTCCTGGTTCTGCTGGACCTAAGCGCTGCTTTTGACACAGTAGACCATGGATTGCTACTGAGACGACTAACAGAAGTCGCCGGAGTCTCAGAAGATGCCTTACCATGGTTCTCCTCTTTTCTAGGAAACCGATCACAAACAGTGAAACTGGGATCCTTCACGTCAGGAAAACGCACGGTGACATGTGGGGTCCCCCAAGGATCCCCCTTATCACCAGTGCTGTTTAATATCTATCTCCGTCCTCTCTTTGATATTATCAGTAGCCATGAACTACTTTATCACTCTTATGCAGACGACACGCAGTTGTATTTTCGCATCTGCCACAAAAAGGATCATCATCTAAGATTAGAGAATTGTCTCTCTTCAATAGAAAACTGGATGACTAAGAGTTATCTCAAACTCAATAGTGCTAAAACAGAACTCTTTATCTTCGATGCCAGTCGGAAGAAACCACCGACAACAAACTGGACACCATCTCCCATCCTGGGACAAATCATCGCCCCTAGCTCCAAAGTCAAAAGTTTGGGAGTCACGTTTGACACCTTCATGACAATGGACGCACAAATAGGGTCAGTAGTCAGCGGGGCGCACCATTTGATGCGCCTACTACGCAGACTGATTCCATTTATTCCCAAAGAAGACGTAGCAGTCGTGGTGGGTTCTATCGTGAATTCCAGACTGGACTATGCAAATGCCCTTTACCTCGGGCTACCCAAGTACCAAATCGCTCGTCTCCAAGTCGTACAGAATACGGCCGCTAGACTGGTGACTGGGAAAAAATCTTGGGAATCAATCTCACCTTCACTGCGATCCCTTCACTGGCTGCCAGTGAAAGACAGAATTGCATTCAAAGCACTCTGCCTGACACATAAGTGCATCCATGGGAAGGCTCCTAGATATCTATGCGACAAGATCAAACCGCACAATTGCAGCCGCATTCTGCGTTCCACCGACCAAAATCTGGTCAAGGTTCCTATAACCAAATACAAGTCCAAAGGAGAAAGAAGGTTTGCTTTCCAGGGCCCCAGGCTTTGGAATGCTTTACCAACCAGCATTCGGTTGGAGCAAAACCACCAATCTTTCAGAAGGCAGATCAAAACCCTGCTTTTCTGAAAGGCATGAGACACAAACAACAAGCGCCCAGAGGCGATTCAGTTCGCATGTGCCGCGCTATATAAGTTTTTCATTCATTCATTCATTCATAAAGGGGAAGTTCCATTCGGATGACGCCACCCTTTGGGCTGCTTTAGCTGATTTTGTGTTAGTAAAAGACGATTCACGCTTTTCTGTCTGTTACAGCGTGATGAATGTGCTTACTCCATTACGAATGGTAGTTTTACCAGAACAAGCACTCACATCTCATAACTTGCTTCTGAGCATGCACGGATTTTTCACGTCGTTAAAGCCCACACATGACCATTTTTTACAACCCGAAAAACGACAACGTTAAAAAACGTCGTTAAAAAATAGAGCATGTTCGAATTTTTTTCCCCCCCGTATTTCAGAACCCGGAAAATGCTCTGAAGCCCACACACGATCGTTTTTAATGACATAAAAAAAAACTTCATTTTTTACAACCTGAAAAATGATCGTGTGTACGCGGCATTAGAGTTCCTTCTACTTATTTAAAATGTTCTTTAATACAGAAGGTGTAGCTTTTGTCTTACAGAGGAACTACAGTAAGCTGTAGCAGTGATTGTAAGGGTTTGTAAGGGTTTGTTTTTTAAATAACAAACATGTCATACTTACCTCCACTGTGCAGATCGTTTTGCACAGAGTGGCCCAAAACCTCATCTTCTGGGGTCCCCCGGCAGCTCTCACGACTCCTTCCCGCATCAGATAACCCCCCTAGGAGAAGTGGGGTTACCTTTGCGGGGGCACTCTTGAGTCCAGCATTTGCGTCTATAGACACGAATCCTGGACTCGGCCCCGCCCCCTTGCGCTTGCGTCATTTGATTTGTTGACAGCAGTGGGAGCCAATGGCTGTGCTACTATCGCAATATATTACATTTTTGGTTTTGGGTTTAGCTACGCTTTTTATGTATTGCAGGTGTTCCATCAGATAAGGTGGCCCATCTTAACTTGTAATGGAAGTGACGTTCTGTCACGGCCATCTTGGTACACCCTACACTCAGCCGCAGTAAGCCTACAGTCTGAAGTCGCCAAGCGAACATCTTTTTACACCCACCAAAGTCCGTTCGTGACACTGTTTTGATGTTGAATTTTAAAAACAGCGGTCTTCTGTCAGATTAGCAAATATGTGCGATCAGCAGGCTTGCCTCTGCTTATAAAATTTAACATCAAAACAGTGTCACAGACTTCTAAATACTGTCCATGATATAAGCTCAGTTTAGTGGTAAAAATAAGTGTGAAATGCAAGATTTCGGTGGGTGTAAAAAGATGTCAGCTTGGAGACTTCAGACTGTAGGATTAGTGTGGCGGGGTGTACCAAGATGGCCGTGATGGAACGTCACGTCCGTTACAAAATTTGATTGGGTCACCTAATCTGACGGAACACAGGCTGTTTTATTCTGCAACATGCTATTTGTGACACAAAGAACCTTGCTGACTTTTCTAGTCTACAAAAGAACAGACTCAAAGCAGAACTGTGGGCTGCAATAATAATCATAATAATGAAATAAATGTTCCCGCAATATAAACAGGCAATACTTAAAGCATATTGCACAAAGACTTCTCTCTGTCTACGAAATCGCAACACAGATCATTTGCCTCTATTCTATTCTAGAACGTAATTTGAGAACTGTGGTCAACCCATTTTTTTAGGAAAAGGTTCTCTTATCATTCTGCATGCTAATTACCCAACCGATCACAATCTTCCCTAACTGTTAATTACTAGTCTCCAACATGTTTATTACCTTTCTGGATTCGTAATAGTTTTCTTATCTTTAATTGGCCATGTAACTACATGATATTTGTTTCTTTGATGAATCTCATCAGTGTTGAACTATTAAGGCATTGTACTAAATACCTTAAGATTTGTCACTCATAATTATGAAATGACAATTAAACTACCTATTACAGAGAGGATGGAAGTGGCTGCAGAAAACAACTGCTGTGCTTCTCTTTGTAAATAGATGCTCACATAAAGATGTTCCATGACTTGAGATCCAGAGTTCCAGCACTTTGGACTCATAATTAAATTATTAAATTTTATTGGGACTTCCAATTAAAGTGCTTGGCAGTATTATCCTTAACATTCAATTGCAGAACATAGATCCTACTTAACGCCTACATGTTTATTCAAATATTGGCCAAACTATATCCCATGCCTGCCCCAGATGTGATGGTACTAGTGGCATTTTTTACCATCTTATGTGGTCCTGTCCTGTTATCCAGGGTTACTGGACACATATGTAGAACCCTGGAGTTTAGGCAGGGTTGCTCCTCACAAATTTACTTGCCAGGAATAATTATCCTGGTTGATTGTTAGAGATCTATTGATTTCTCCCTAAGTTTGGCCTTGTTGCACTTTTCTCTTCTACCACTAGGTGGCAGGGTACATTGGGGTACTAGATACGAGAAAACCAACACAAGGACAGGTTATGGGTATATGGGGTATCTCAGCCAATGGGCAGGGGTTTTCTTGAATCCCTTGGTCTGCTAGGGGAGCCTATATATTCAAGTGGAGTCAGGTGATCTATGTTCTGTGCCACCTGAATGGCTGTCTGGGTGGACGTGTGTTGTACTGCCCGGGCTGCTAGGCTAGAGGGCCTATCCAGAAACAGGAAAGCAGCATAGGGTTGGTACTGCAGTCCAATCAAAAGTGGCGGTTCTGCTGGCTGGAGAGCCTTTTCGTGGTCGGAGGTAGAGGGGAAGCTGTCGCCACTAAGGGACCAACAACCTTATTTCCAGGGACCACAGTGAGTAACTGAAGCAAGTACCGGAGCAGCATTCTCACCAATCAGAGACAGTGAAGAATCGGCAAACTTCAGTGGGTATCAAGCCAGAGACCCAGCCAGTGGAGGTGACACTTGCAGAACAGCCTTGTGTGTCAAGTCAGGGACAGAACAGGCCAGTGGGGTGAAGCCTGAGAGGTTTCCTGAGTGCCAGGCAAGGGACTCAGCAGAGAAGCGGGGGTGACGCTTAAGGAAGAAACAACCGTGAAGATTGGAGGAGCTCAAGGGATTCAGTGGCAGTGAATCAGCGGGTCTAGGGTGCTCAGTGGGCTAAAGAACTACAAGGAGAGATTGTAGTGGATGTGAAAGTAACTGTTTAGCTTTGTGTTAGGAACTCTTAAATGACTATTGCCATAGAAGACAGCATTCCCGCACATGCAAATGTGTTTTTCTGCTGGATGCCTTTACCTACATGGCTGTCCTCCTATTGAAGTCTCGGAGTCTGCCAATTGAACTTGCAACTACTTAAGGGTGTCCTGGTCCTAACCCTCTCTCCCAAAGTTCTATTAAGAGAAATAAAAATCTCTTTTGCACTCAAGAAGTGTCTGGCACCCAATGACTTTAACTACCTTGCACCCACCATGCTTCACAACTCACCATACACAGAAGGATATCCGCTGCCTCTGGCCCTGGAGGTTCTCATTAGACCAAAGGAGGCCTGGGACCTTGTTACACATAGTTACATAGTTGGTAAGGTTGAATAAAGACAACAGTCTCTCCAGTTCAACCTGTGTAGGTATGTGTGTGTTGAAAAATCATTTCTCATATCCCCGCATATTGTTTTTGTTAAGATGCCCATCCAAGAGTCTTTTAAAACTATCCAAAAAACTATCCATACAACTGCTTCTCTTCCAGTCTCATTGTGTGGCCCCGGTGTCCTCTTACACTCCCTGGGACTGAAATGTTTTATACTTATGCTGGGATCACTGTTGAGATATTTATCTCCTCTAATGCGTCTCTTCTCCAGGAGAAGATGCAGTGTCGAAAAAGGTGAAGCCAGGTTTCGGTAACGGAGAGATGATTAAATGATTTCGCGATAAAGAGATCGGGGAGGGAGGCGAGTTTGTTACAGACGGAGCGAGCGTTCCAAAGGGCGCAAGAGAAAGGGAGTCTGGTTTTGGAAAGAAGAGTACTTGCTGTTGCTTCTTTTAACAAGTATAATGCAGACAACATATTCTTTTAGCATGAGCAATGGGGGGAACTAATGCGCAAACCACACTAAATTGAGAATAGCTAACAATTAATATAAAATTACATCCACCATATAATAATATAATGAAAATAAGGGGTAAAACAACCTAGGCAGCGGCCACAACTGGTTAATGTTCGCACACTGAAAGTATATAAGGAATGGGGGGTGTTTGGGCGCTTACCAGTAAATTACAAAATGTACCTAACATACAATAATATAAAGTGCAATGTGCTCACTGATAATGAATAAATATTTACAAAACAATGTAAAAACCAGTGATATAATCAATAAAATATTTTGCAGTAGATAAATCACACAAAAATGCCATATAAATAATGTGCAGCAATAAATAATTACTTAAAGTGGCGTGATCAGCCATGTAACGCATGAGGAAAGTTGAGCCGTTGGTGACGTCATCTCCACCCTCGGCCGAGAGCGGAGAAGCATTACATCTGATGTTCTTTACTGCAAACCTAAATGTGAGTGTATATTGCGTCTTTTATTAAAAGTTTATTTGCGATTTACACTATTGTGAGCGTCTCTTCCTTATATGCATCTTGTGGTGGCCATTGGTCTAAGGAGAGAGGGACTTGAATACTGGCCAAATGCTGCTACTGGTGTGGAAGTATAAGTGACCTGCATATGTATTGGGAAAGAGAAGCTGCGGCCATTGGGAACTTCATTAAGGCTTATTATAAACCTCCTAGAGGTGAGAGGCTGGTGCTACTGGTCACTCTGTGTGGAGCACGTTTTTGGATTTGTTGTTTGAGCACTGCACTTTGAGAACAATCCTGTGGACATTTATTAATATCCCTGGGCTGCGTGTCTTGGATTCTGCCCTGGATTGTTATTTTGCACATTATTATTGCACATTTGCATGAAGACTTTTTTTCACCTTTCTTTAATACATTTGGACTTTATTTTTGATTAATTCATTTATTTATTGATGCACTATAAAACATAATTCTGATGCATTTACTAGCACTTATCACTTATATGCACTTTAAGTAATTATTTATTGCTGCACATTATTTATATGGCATTTTTGTGTGATTTATCTATTGCAAAATATTTTATTGATTATATCACTGGTTTTTACATTGTTTTGTAAATATGTATTCATTATCAGTGAGCACATTGCACTTTATATTATTGTATGTTAGGTACTCATATATTTTGTAATTTACTAGTAAGCGTCCCAACACCCCCCATTCCTCATATTCTTTCAGCATTTTATTCAATTTTTTTGGTATCACCAAGTCATACGGGAAATAGCAAAATGTATCTGGCATATCTCCAGAATGACTTATTATAGAGTGGCTTTGGCAGTATTGCCCCCATTGGCTTCATGTTGTATTGGATGCTATGATGATGGCAGTCTTGCTTCACTGTTCCTTGAAGTACACACAGACTCAAATAGAGGTTTTTTTGTGTTGGTGTCCAGCTACAGAAAATATAAGCTTTTTTATTTACCAGGCTGCCATAATAATTCTATTATGTAACTTCAATTTGGTTGCATCTATAAGTTAGAATATAAACCAAAACAACGCCATACAGAGATGCTTTTATATGGGTGCTTTTCCCATATGTTGGCAAATATATGCAGCCCGAGACCTATTGGAATATTAGAAGCAGGGTTTAATTCGGTTTTGGTGGCTGACTAACAGGGTTGAGTGTTAAAAAGAAACTACCACAAGAGAAAGATGAAGCCCTCCATTGCTAGCCACCTAATGAAAATTCAAACTGTCTGGCTGTGTCTGATTCAAGTGCATTTGAGTCACAGACCCAGAACAAGCATGATATAAATGAGTGTCAGAAAAGAGCCACATTTCTTATCTCTATACTTGTTCCTGGTCAACTCAGAAAGCACTGAAGCCAAACGCTTCAGAAGAACAACCAGAAAAGTGAACAATTCCTATATAATATGGAAAAACGTAGAAATGTTAATTGTATCTAAGCTGTACACTGAAAAGCTACAGTTTTATTCCAAACGTATCCTGAAAAATTGCAGTGCACTTCCATGTATTTGAGGGTGCCTAGGCACTGCTTTACCTAAGTCACATAGCTGTATTTCTGCAGTGTAAGATTCAAGGTACTGCTGCTTCTGACTGCTAGGCTTGGAAGATTTGGAGTGACATTTGGTGACATCACTACGGTGCTGCTCAATGTTCTCTATGCTGGAGTCTCTGACATGAGGAAGTACACCTTGCCTCTACCAGGATGGCTACCACTGTACAGTGTCCCAGTGCAAAAAAAGGCATGGCAGGCCAATAATGGAAACAAATCAGCTGTAGAGAGACCACGGGCAATACTTTAAGAAAAAGTAATATAATCTTCCTCAACTTATATGGGAGAAGCAAAATATGAAGCCACTGGTCACTTTAAAAAATATCAAACAGGCCCATTTTAGTGATCCTTACATGGGGCACTACATGACATTGAATTTGAACTCAAACAGTGTTATACAGTATATGCATGCAAAATACCATTGGCCAAGCCTTATGGATGAAGTGAAAACAATATATTGCCTGATAAGGACTGACCCCCCCCCCCCCCCCCCCTTTCAATCTGTTCATTTATTTTTTCATTCTCTAAAGCTATATTGCACAGTTCCTTCCTGATCTGCTTTAAACCAATTTATTTTACTGATCAGCTTACCACTTTATTAAGTATAAGCTTGTAGGCAGGCCCAACCGCAACTCAGAAACCACACACTCCACTAGTGGGCCAAAAACAGGGCTGAATAGGACCTACATACTCTGCCTATGTACAGTCCACAGCTTCGACCTTAAGAGAAAATGTCCAAAGAACATTCGATCTTAAAAGAATATACCCAAGAAACATTGAATCTTATGCCGCATACACACCATCACTTTATGTGATGAAAAAAAACGACATTTTCTGTGAAGTAAAAAACAACGTTTTTTAAACTTCAATTTTCAAAGACGAAGTTGCCTACACACCATCGTTTTTTCACAATGCTCTAGCAAAGCGAGGTTACGTTCACCACGTTTTTCCATTGAAGCTCGCTTCAAAACTAGCTTCTGGGCATGCGCGGGTGTAAAAACGTCGTTTTAAACGTCGTTTTTTGCTACACATGGTCAATTTCTGTGAAACAAAAAACGACGTTTTGAAAAACGACACATAAAATTGAAGCATGCTTCAATTTTTTTTGTCATTTTTCACAAGACATAAAACAATGTTTTCCCCCACACATGGTCATTTAAATTGACGTTTTTAAAAATGTCGTTTTTTTTCATCACATAAAGTGATGGTGTGTACGCGGCATTAAGATAAAATACCCTAAAACATTTTAATTTGCACAACAGGCAAAACTTTATACATTGTGTAAAAAATACATTGTGTAAAAAATCCCTAAGACCCCTTTTACACTGCCAGCGCCTGAAAAGTGCCAGGAAAGCGCCGCTAAAACTAGCAGCACTTTACTGGCGTTTTTCAGGCGCTAGCAGGGTGCTTTTAACCCGCTGAATAAAGGGTTAAAAGCGCCCATAAAGCGCTGCTGCTGAGGAGCTTTGGCGGTGCTTCCTATTGATTTCAATGGGAAGGGGCGCATTAGGTGCGGTGTATTCAGTGCTCCTAAAGCGCTGCAAAGAAGCTGCTTGCAGGACTTTTTTTGATGCCCTGCCAGAACAGGGCCCCAGTGTGAAAGCACTCAGGCTTTAGCGCTAAAGAGCCTGAAAAACACCTTCAGTGTGAAAGGGGTCTAAAACTGATTTCATCCTGATCTGCAGGTAGAAGAGTACATTAGAAGAGGGACACATTTTTGAGGTGGCTGAACCTCAGCGGGTGTAGGAAATCTGAGTGGGTGTAGGGATCAGCTTTTAAAAACTTCATATACAGACGTTGCAGGATCTGGAATTGTTATAAAATGGTGAGTTGCTAACTCTGTAAAGCAGAACTTAAAGAACAACACTAGATTTTTCTTCCCACAACAACAGATGCATTGTGCATGTAAACAAATTACAGCCCCGCGGTTAGTTTATGTGTATCTTACCTCCTTTAGCTGTATATAATAGGTTTCTGTATCTGTGTTGTCACTCCTCTTCCTGGCTGAACTTCAAAGTTCTCTGGCTTTCCATTTCCTTCCCTTGCCAGTTCTGATACTCCTTCTCCCATTAACCTTTGAGCCTCTGTAGTTTAAGGCTGCATTCACACCTGAGCGTCGGTTGTTCGGTCGTTTTTTTCCGGTGTTTTTTTCCAGCGTTTTGTCGCGCATATTCATGCTTATTTGCGCGTTTGCATACAGCGTCGTCCGACATTTTTGTACTTCGACGTTTTTTATTTTAGCCAATAGGAAAAATGATCATCTTTTCATCACTTGTTGCTATGTTGGTAGATTTTTTTAATCTTCTGCCTGGGTGAAAATTTATATTGATTAAAGCGACGAAACGCCCATAGCAAACGCTCGTTATCGCGCTAGTCGCTTGAATCGAGCGTTTCCACTACTTTCTATGGGAAATGGAAACGCCCAAAAATGATCAAACCGCCCGATACGCGCGACAAAATACAAGGGTCCGGAACTTGTTTGAGCTTCAGTCGTTCGGCGTCAGGCGTATTGGCGTGGAGGTGTGAACCATCTTCATAGGGAATAATGTATTTTTCCCCCTCTAGCGTATTTGAGTGTCGCGCTTCAGGCGACAAAACGCTCAGGTGTGAATGCAGCCTCAGGGTGGGCTATGGGAGTCACTTGTACCAGTTCTGAGAGTTGATGTGGGTGGGTCCTAGGGTTACTGTGGGTGTTTCTGTGTCGTCATGTGAGTGGTGAAAGGTGTAAACGTGTCATAACACTTCCTACCTGTGTCATTCCTGTCTTGCATCATGCCAAAGAAAAATGCCATACTGCAAGACCACAGGGAAAGGGCGAAGGGAGGGTATTATGAAGGTGTTTCTTTTTTATGTAAATTAATCCCTTCACAGAAAGCAGGGCACTGTTAGGGCAGAATCCCAGGGGTGGGACTCTCCCTGTTCACACTGGTCAGCATATATAACTCGGCAAGATTGAAATCTTTGTTTGACCGTTTAGTACCTTCAAATGCTCAATGCATTATCACTGAGGATGGATTTTACTACAGTTGTAGGATTACTAGTAAAGTGTTCACACCCGGGCCTCTATTAACTTTGATGCAAAAGGCTAAGTGTGTTTTATGACTTTACCTTCAATACAAATCCTGGTTCACTATTCATAACCAACATCTACTGTATATTGCTGGTTGATTTAAAAATTTCACAGCCGTTTTATTGCCAGGCTAAGCTTTGATTGGCTCCAAAATTTAAACAGCAATTAAAGTCTAGAAGTTCATTAAATACAGTGCATCAGCTCCAGCAACATTTTGATGTACGGCACAAAAAGGGTTCTAAATAAAAACAGAATTCATTATAACTGTCTGAACTCAATGACATGCTGTCATCTTCCATATAAAACGTATCAATTACTGCCAAGCAGCGTTGCGATTTGCCGAAAATGCTCTATCTACAATTAAAATTCAAGGAATTCAGTAAACACAGTAAACATAACAATAATTTGATGTAGAACACAAAAAACCTTCATCGTAAATTCAGAATGTATCTCAGCTGCCAGAGTTTTTTTTGCCATGATCTGTCGCCTGTCATCATTTTTCTATCAGACATATCAGAATATTATATAAAATCTAATTATCTGTAGAAAACACAGATGTTCCCAGATTGTAAGACGAGTCAATATTTACTCTGACCCATATTTCATCATCCACACAGATGTACCTGGAAAAACACTATCAGAATCTTGAAACATCTTCCTCATAATGTCACCTCTCCTAACAAGTTTCTCGTTGTCACTTCTGAATTGATGTTTTAGAGATAGTGGCCTTTCATTTAAAGAGAGCCTGTCACGTTTGCCAAAATGGTATGAAAGGGTAGAAAAGACAGGTAATGCACATTTTTTTTTTCAAAGATAAAGTTTAATTATATTTGGAGAGAATATTATTAGATTATTTGTAGATGAATCTAATTTATTATTGAATTTCTTGATAAAGAAAATGTGTGTATTGGTGTATAGATGTAGCCAAATGCTAGCTATATCGCTTTGGCTCTCATGGGACATTCCTTAACAAAGATTGCATTGAGCTTTGTTTCTACTAATGCCCAGAATGGGGATTATGAGATAATTTCCTAATTGCAGAGAGAGAGAGAGACCATTACTGAAATCAGGGGATCGTGGGACACATAGTTCCGGAAAGCCAGGATTTCAATGGATCTAAAGCTGCTACAAACTACAAGTTCCAGCTGGCTGGAGAGAAAGAATTCTGGGTGAGCAGATAAATAGAACTGTCCGGGGAGGGGCTCACTCTCTTGGGACATGGGATCTACAACTGCAGGAGCGAGATTCTATGCTCCCCTGGCCATTGCACAGTAATACCTTTGGTCCCTTTCATAGCTAGTTGAAGATTTCAGACACCCTTATTTCAGAGTGACAAAAAGTATTTTCTCCAGTTGTCTTCCAGGACAGCCCTTGAGAGATGGAGTCCCTCCAATCGACACAGGAAACACATTGCCAATCAGTTCAAAAGGCGGTCCCTCAGGTCCCTGGTCAGCCATTGTGTTTCCTCCGTCAGAGGAACATGTTGCCAGAGGAATAAAGATACCCTGGACCTTCAGTCTGGCCTACGCGTTTCCAACGCTTCACCTCATTCCGAGGGTCTTGGCCAAGTTTCTGGCAGAAGAAACATGTTTAATACTAGTGGAACCTTTTTGGCCAGAGAGACCTTGGTTCACAACATTACTGAAGTTGACAGATCAACCACCTTTGAGGCTCCCATGCAGACAAGACCTCCTGTCACAGGGGCAACACTTGCATCCTCAAGTACCCATGCTGAAACTTTCAGCATGGTTACTGAGAGATTTTAAGGGACAAGCGGTTATTAGAAAAAGTGATTCAAACCCTGCTTCAGAGTCGAAAACCAGTCACTCAAGCTATTTACAGTAAAATTTGGGAAAACCTAACAAAGATATAACAAATATCTTGCAGTTTCTACAGGATGGGGTAGACAAGGGGTTAACCCCTAGTACAGTGATGGCGAACGCGTGGCACGCGTGCCGCTCCCGGCACGGCAAGCTGTTTTGGTGGGCACGCGGTGACAATGCAGAAATGTCAAAGAAAAAAAAATTAAATCGTCAACCGCAACTAGAAACTACATTTCCCACACTACCCTGTGCTAGCGGTGACGTGTCCGAGTGGGCGTAACTTAGAATGAGCGCCCGGAGGTCACGTGTTAGCTTGCTACCCAATGAAAGCTCTCAGATCATCCACTGCCTGACGTGCTGCTGGGCGTGACTGGGAGCATGAGGAGAAGACGCACGGCGGTAAAGAGCTGCAAGACTCGTGAAGCCATCTTCTTCATTGCGCAGTTTGATTCAGCTGCAGACAAAGGTAAGAATACTTATTACTCGAATACTATTTAGACATGGGATACCTGGGTCGTTTTATGGGTTGCCCTGCTAACATCACCCAATCTAAAATGTAAAATTTTGCTGAACAATTACTTTAGCTAATCTCGCTGGTGGGTGTTCTGACAGTTGCTGACTGACTTGGGAAACTTTGTTCTGCAAACATATTACCCCCCTCATTGCTGTTATTGGGTCTAGTTGTCCTTTGCAAACATATTACCCCCCTCATTGCAAATGACACCTATGCCCAATAACAGCAATGAGGGAGGTAATATGTTTGCAAATGACACCTAGGCCCAAAAACAGCAATGAGGGAGGTAATATGTTTGCAAATGACACCTAGGCCCAAAAACAGCAATGAGGGAGGTAATATGTTTGCTGTTATTGGGCATAGGTGTCATTTGCAAACATATTACCTCCCTCATTGCTGTTATTGGGCATAGGTGTCATTTGCAATGAGGGGGGTAATATGTTTGCAAATGACACCCAGGCCCAATAACAGCAATGAGGGGGGTAATATGTTTGCAAAGGACACCCAGGCCCAATAAAAGCAATGAGGGGGGTAATATGTTTGCAAATGACACCCAGGCCCAATAAAAGCAATGAGGGGGGTAATATGTTTGCTGTTATTGGGCCTAGGTGTCATTTGCAAACATATTACCCCCCTCATTGCTGTTATTGGGTCTAGGTGTCCTTTGCAAACATATTACCCCCCTCATTGCAAATGAGGGGGGTAATATGTTTGCAAATGACACCTAGGCCCAATAACAGCAATGAGGGGGGTAATATGTTTGCAAATGACACCTAGGCCCAAAAACAGCAATGAGGGAGGTAATATGTTTGCTGTTATTGGGCATAGGTGTCATTTGCAAACATATAACCCCCATCATTGCTGTTATTGGGCCTGTGTCCTGGCCTATGGACAACAATGACACACTTTTTTTTTTTTTTCATTTTAGCCCTTTGGATTCTTCTTTGCAATTCTTGTAGAATCTACAGCAGCTTCCAGACCCAGCAGAGCGGTGTCAGCAGCGGCACAGCGCGACTTCTTGTTTCACAGGACATTGGACGATTTGAGCTTATATCTGTCTACATTAAAAAAAGTAAGTTGCTAAGGGTCACATCTGGCCCCCGGGCTACGGTAGTTTCCTGTGTCCCTATGGACAACAATGAAAACATATTTTTTTTTTCATTACAGCCCTCTCTCCGGGATTCTACTTTGCAAATCTTGTAGAATGTACAGCAGCTTTCAGACCCAGCAGAGCGGTGTCAGCAGCGGCACAGCACGCCTTGTTGTTTCACAGGACATTGGACGATTTGAGCTTATATCTGTCTACATTACAGAAACGTAAGTTGCTAAGGGTCACATCTGGCCCCCGGGCTATGGTAGTTTCCTGTGTCCCTATGGACAACAATGAAAACATTTTTTTTTTTTCATTACAGCCCTCTCTTTGGGATTCTTCTTTGCAATTCAGAATCTACAGCAGCTTCCAGACCCAGCATAGCGGTGTCAGCAGCGGCACAGCGCGACTTCTTGTTTCACAGGATATTGGACGATGTATATCTGTCTACAAAACCGTGAGTTGTTCTACCTTTTTTGTGAAATGTTGCAATAATATTTTTGGTATAGGTAGGTAGGGATAGATTTGTATTGGGTGCTTCATCCATCCTTATTTTATACATTTTGTGTTTTTTGTAGACATGAACAACCAAAAATGAGTACATCAAAAAAAGCAAAATTAAAAACAGATAGTGGAAGATCATTCCAAGAGACCTGGACACAGTCATTTGGAGTGATTGAACGCAATGGGAAAGCGTTATGTGTTCTGTGTAGTGAAAGTGTGGTATCTCGCACATCTAGTGTCAAACGTCATTTTGATACCAACCACAAAAGTGTTGCCGAACTTGGTGTAGCTGAAAGAAAAGAGTTTCTTGATGGGAAATTGAAGAGATATCACTGCCAGTATCGTAGTTTTTGCAACTATCTTTCTAAAACAAATTATCTGGCAAATGCCAGCTTTGAAATTTCACTGTGCATAGCAAAACATGGAAAGCCCCTCTCTGATGGCGATTTTATCAAAACGGCCATGTTGGCTGTGAGTAATTCCCTTTTTCATGAATTTCCAAACAAGGACAAAATTAAGCAACGAATCTCTGAAATGCCACTTAGCAGAAATACTGTTAAAGATAGAGTCCTGCGTATGGCAAGTGATGTTAGTCAGCAGCTCACCACTGACTTACAAAAGGCAGCCTGTTACTCCATGTGCTTGGATGAAAGCACAGACATAAATAATCATGCAAGGCTAGCAGTAATTTTGCGTTATGCTGTTGGTGACACCATGAGAGAGGAGCTCATGAAACTGTTGTCTTTGCCTGGAAGAACACAAGGGATAGATATCTACAATGCTGTGATGGAGGCTTTTGTCTCACAAGACATAAGGCCAGAAAAAGTGGTTTCAGTTACTAGTGACGGGGCACCTTCCATGGTGGGGGTAACATCTGGTTTCATACAGTTTTTTGTCAAAGAAGCAAAGCACCCAGTCATTCAATTTCATTGTATTATACATCAAGAAGCTCTTTGTGCCAAGGAAAGCAGCAAAATATTAGACGATATCCTCAAGGATGTCACAAAAATGGTGAATTACATCATGGCTCGTGCTCTTAATTTTCGACAGTTTCAAGCACTTCTTGATGAGGTACAGGCACAGTATAATACTTTACTTATGTACAATAATGTACGATGGCTAAGCAGAGGACGGGTCTTGGAGAGATTTGTAGCCTGTTTGGATGAAATTGCAAAGAAGAATCCAAAGGGCTAAAATGAAAAAAACAAAAATGTGTCATTGCATCTTTAAAAATGCCCAGCAATGGCATCTTTAATAATGCCCAGGCAAGGCATCTTTACCAATGCCCAGCCAAGGCATCTTTAAAAATGCCCAGCAATGGCATCTTTAATAATGCCCAGGCAAGGCATCTTTACCAATGCCCAGCCAAGGCATCTTTAAAAATGCCCAGCCAAGGTATCTTTAAAAATGCCCACTGCTCTGCTGGGTCTGGAAGCTGCTGTAGATTCTAATCTACAAGAATTGCAAAGAAGAATCCAAAGGGCTAAAATGAAAAAAACAAAAATGTGTCATTGCATCTTTACCAATGCCCAGCCAAGGCATCTTTACCAATGCCCAGACAAGGCATCTTTACCAATGCCCAGCCAAGGCATCTTTAAAAATGCCCAGCAATGGCATCTTTAATAATGCCCAGGCAAGGCATCTTTACCAATGCCCAGCCAAGGCATCTTTAAAAATGCCCAGCAATGGCATCTTTAATAATGCCCAGGCAAGGCATCTTTACCAATGCCCAGCCAAGGCATCTTTAAAAATGCCCAGCAATGGCATCTTTAATAATGCCCAGGCAAGGCATCTTTACCAATGCCCAGCCAAGGCATCTTTAAAAATGCCCAGCCAAGGTATCTTTAAAAATGCCCACTGCTCTGCTGGGTCTGGAAGCTGCTGTAGATTCTAATCTACAAGAATTGCAAAGAAGAATCCAAAGGGCTAAAATGAAAAAAACAAAAATGTGTCATTGCATCTTTACCAATGCCCAGCCAAGGCATCTTTACCAATGCCCAGACAAGGCATCTTTACCAATGCCCAGCCAAGGCATCTTTAAAAATGCCCAGCAATGGCATCTTTAATAATGCCCAGGCAAGGCATCTTTACCAATGCCCAGCCAAGGCATCTTTAAAAATGCCCAGCAATGGCATCTTTAATAATGCCCAGGCAAGGCATCTTTACCAATGCCCAGCCAAGGCATCTTTACCAATGCCCAGACAAGGCATCTTTACCAATGCCCAGCCAAGGCATCTTTAAAAATGCCCAGCAATGGCATCTTTAATAATGCCCAGGCAAGGCATCTTTACCAATGCCCAGCCAAGGCATCTTTAAAAATGCCCAGCAATGGCATCTTTAATAATGCCCAGGCAAGGCATCTTTACCAATGCCCAGCCAAGGCATCTTTAAAAATGCCCAGCAATGGCATCTTTAATAATGCCCAGGCAAGGCATCTTTACCAATGCCCAGCCAAGGCATCTTTAAAAATGCCCAGTCATGGCATCTTTAATAATGCCCAGGCAAGGCATCTTTACCAATGCCCAGCTAAGGCATCTTTACCAATGCCCAGCCAAGGCATCTTTAATAATGCCCAGCAATAGATCATTAGACTCATCCTCTGCTTATGTTCAATAATGTCTTTTAGCTATGCAAAGTATACTGTGCCTGTACCCATCACAGCATTGTAGATCTCTATCCCTTGTGTAAGCAAATGCATCTTTACCAATGCCCAGCCAAGGCATCTAATGCCCAGCCAAGGCATCTTTACCAATCTTTACCAATGCCCAGACAAGGCATCTTTAAAAATGCCCAGCAATGGCATCTTTAAAGATGCCTTACCAAGGCATCTTTAATAATGCCCAGCAAAGCCATCTTTGGAAATGCCCAGCAAAGCCATCTTTGGAAATGCCCAGCAAAGCCATCTTTGGAAATGCCCAGCAAAGCCATCATTGGAAATGCCCAGCAAAGCCATCTTTGGAAATGCCCAGCAAAGCCATCTTTGGAAATGCCCAGCAAAGCCATCTTTGGAAATGCCCAGCAAAGTCATCTTTGAAAATGCCCAGCAAAGTCATCTTTGAAAATGCCCAGCAAAGTCATCTTTGAAAATGGCCAGCAAAGTCATCTTTGAAAATGCCCAGCAAAGTCATCTTTGAAAATGCCCAGCAAAGCCATCTTTGGAAATGCCCAGCAAAGCCATCTTTGAAAATGCCTAGCAAAGGCATCCTTACCAGCGATCAGCAAAGGCATCTTTACCAGCGATCTGCAAATGTATCCTTATCCAAAAATACATGCACAAGTACAGTTGTTGAGAATCTTTTTCAATAAAAAAAAAATGTTTAATAGAAAGCTCTGTTATTGTGTTTTTCTTTTAAAACAAAAGCTGTTAATTAGTTTGGACAAGTGTACGAGTTGATTTTTCTAAACGAAAACCTTGGTATTCATGTTTAATTGCAGTGTTGGCACTTCAAAAAAAAATTAGGTTTTGTGTTGGAGTTTGGGCACTCGGGCTCAAAAAGGTTCGCCATCACTGCCCTAGTACTATTAAAGTACAGATAGCGGCCCTAAGTGTATACTTAGAAAGATGCTTGCAGAAAGATCCTCTTATTTCTAGGTTCTGTAAAGCAATCACTAGACAGAAACCAGCTAAGGTCAAGGTAAATCCAACTTGGGACCTGTCGGTCGTCCTCAAAGCCTTCTTGGGGACTCCATTTGAACCTATCTCGGAGACCTCTTTAAGACTACTTACTTTCAAAACAGTACACCTTGTGGCAATCACTTTAGCCTGCAGAGTCAGTGAAATCCAGGCTCTCTCCATTAGAGAACCCTTCCTTCAGATCCTTGAAGACAGAATCATCTTAAAAACAGATCCTGGGTTCTTGCCGAAGTTAGCGTCCAAATTCCATAGGTCTCAAGACATTGTTCTCCCTTCTTTTTGCCAGAACGCCTCAAACAAAAAGGAAAGGCAGTTTCATCTATTAGATGTAAGAAGGTGTATCCTAGAGTACTTACATGCAACCAAATCTTTTAGACTGGCAGATTCTTCGTTTATACTTTTTTCTGGACAGCGTAAGGGACAAAATGATTCTAAGGTCACTATAGCTAGGTGGATCAGGCTAGCTATAGCAGAACATTATAAAATACTAAATAAAGATCCTCCTGGGGGTGTTAAAGCCCACTCCACAAGGGCACTTTCGGCATCCTGGGCTGAAAAAGCTGGTGCCACCCCGGAGCAAATATGTAAAGCTGCCACGTGGTCAAGCTTCTCCACATTTACAAGGCATTAGAGACTAGATTTAATGTCCAGTCAGGTTTAGGCTTTTGGGAGGAAAGTCCTCCAAGCTGTGGTCCCCTCTAATCTGGTGAGTACTTGGGGATCCTCTCAAGGGCTGTCCTGGAAGACGACTGGGGAAAACCGGAGTTAGTACTCACTGGTAACTCCTTTTCCAGTAGTCTTCCAGGACAGCTCGATCCCACCCTTAAATTATGTTGATGTATTTATATGTTTACCTGTTGTGGTTATGTTTTTCAGTTCCATCCTTCGGTTCTTGGTAAATGACTGACGACGGACCTGAGGGACTGCCTTTTGAACTGATTGTCAATGTGTTTCCTGTGTCGATGGGAGGGACTCCATCTCTCAAGGGCTGTCCTGGAAGACTACTGGAAAAGGAGTTAACGGTGAGTACTAACTCTGGTTTTCTCCTCCCTCTTGTACCTGGAGTCATAGGTTCCCTTAAGATTAATTGGCTTTTACCACCAGGTTCACTGTTTTTGCCATTTCATTGCATATATCTATAATTTATACTAAAGTTGTAATTTAGGCAATACCCACATTTTACATTCTCGTTTCCTTTGGTAACCCAAGAGTATCCAGTAAAATATCTATTTGCAATCTCTGTTATTTCTTTGGTGTCTTGCATTTGTATTCTCTCTTTGAATTATGTCAAAACCCAGAGTGTCAGAGGTATTTCAAGGGAGTCTTGCAAGGTTAGGGCAACCTCTGGGGACAGTTATCTTCCAGTGGTCCCCACCGGGGTGGCGCTACATATACAATATATATGTATTCATAAATGTACAGTTTATACAGTGGTGAAGAAGTAGATCATATGCTTGTAGGGATATTGGCCCAGGTGCAAGCCATGAAAAAGTATGTAATATTTGAAGCAGGAAGTAGATGCATTCAATGGAACTTGCAACAGGAGGAATTTTCCAATGTAGTTTAATACGTGTCAGCGTTTCAGCGGGGTGCAGTCCACCTTTCTTAATATATACAGTATATTTATATACAGTTTTTTTTTGTTTTTTTATTCAAGTTACATAATGTTACCTGTATTGTTTGTTTATACTATATATCCCATTTTCCATTTGCAGTCTGCAAGGGGATCTGTGTGCTTTTGTAAAAGACATGTGGAGAATTGTTTTGAAATTCAAATGCAGACACAAGCCTCTACTCCTCTCTTAACATCTAAAGCATGGGTCTTCAAACTATGGCCCTCCAGTTGTTCAGGAACTACAATTCCCATCATGCCTAGTCATGTCTGTGAATTTCAGAGTTTTACAATGCCTCATGGGATGTGTAGTTCCGCAACAGCTGGAGGGTCGTAGTTTGAGGATGCCTGATCTAAAGGCTCTTTCACACAGAGCGGGGTCCGCTCCAATCAGTAGGAGATGCGTGATCAGATTCCCTGCTGAATTGGAGCTGAATAGGAGAGATGTCAGTTTTTTTTACATCTGTGCTCATTCAGTTTGTATCCAGTGGACACAGCGACCCATGATAGTTCTATGGGCGGCTGAACATAAATGGACTCTGGTGTCCACTCATATATGGCTGCCTCTGTGTGGTTGTGTATAGGTTCAAAAAGCGGAAAAAGACGCAGTCCTTTTTTTTTTTTGGACCAGGATGGGCTTTGAGGTAGCCTGATGTAAATGGACACCAGAGTCCATTTATATTTGGCTGCCCATAGAGGTAGTCCATTTACAGCTGCCTGTCCATAGAGCTGCATGGAGTTTCTGATCAGGTTCCCCTGAAAAACTGACAGGCAGACCTGATTGGAAAGACATTGTGAAAAGTTTTTTTTTTTATAACTTAACCCTGGTTTAAACTTCTCCACAACTTTATTCCTGACCTGTCTGGTTTGTTCCTAGGCCTTTATGATGCTGTTTGTTCACTAAGGTTCTCTAACAATCCTCTGAGGGATTTACAGAACAGCTGTATTTATACTGAAATTAAATCACACACAGATTTAAATTACACACAGTTGGGACTCTTTTTACTAATTAGGTGACTTTTGAAGGCAATTGGTTCCAGATTTTAGTCAGGGATAGACTAGCAGAGTTAAAGGGGCTGAATACAAATGCACACCACACCTTTCAGATACTTAGTTGCAAAAAAAGTTGAAAACCATTTATCACTTTCTCTCCACTTCACAATTATGTGCCACTTTATGTTAGGCCCCGTACACACGTCCGAGGAACTCGACGGGCAAAACACATCGTTTTGCCCGTCGAGTTCCTTGTGAAGCCGCCGAGGATCTCGGCGAGCCGAAATTTCCCATTGAACAACGAGGAAATAGAACATGTTCTCTATTTCCTCGCCGAGATCCTCATCGGCTTCCTCGGCCGAAAGTGTACACACGGCCGGGTTTCTCGGCAGAATTCAGCTCCGATCGAGTTTCTGTCTGAATTCTGCCGAGAAACTCGGTCGTGTGTACGGGGCCTCAGTCTATCACATAATATCCAAATAAAATACATTTACCTTTTTGGTTGTAACATGACAAAATGTAGAAAGTTTCAAGGGGTATGAATTCCTTTTCAAGGCACTGAAAATGTTTATTTGTAAAATAGAGGTTTTGTAAAGATAATTTGAAAAGTATGAAATACAATTTAAAAACTTGTAAATATAAAAGAAAGGTAAAGAAAAACAATATAGTTTTCCTGTAGTGTAACAGAATAATGAAAGATGATTTCCTGCTAGTTTCATTGGGTTAGTGCAATTCTCAAAAAGCTGCCTGCGTGATTAAATAAAGTCGAATTTCCCTGTTTTTCATTAGGGTAACACAAGTGTATAAATGTTGGCAAAATCCTTTTTTTAGAAGGAATGTTTTTAACTACTTGATTTGGAAGCAGAAATGTAAAATGAAACAGAACAGAATGAAAAATGTTCCTCGAAATGTTTTAATTTTCCGCATCAATTACAGGAGCATGTTCCGTGGAGTTCCATTAAAGGATCCCAGGGATTTATGCCATTTTGTTGTTAATATTCTTTGAGTTCTAAAAAAATAAATATTTTATTTACTTGGTATTTTATTTAAATTGCAGTACAATCTCCTGTTATTTCTGGTTGTGGGCCAAACATCACCCTGAAACCTAAGAACTTAGAGCCGGTTTACACAGGGGAGACCTGGGATCTGACTTGAAGTTGCCCCAAGTCGTCCCAAGTCGTGTGGTTGAGAAAATCAATGGAAGTGAATGGAGCCATCTTAATACACACTAAAGAAGTTGCTCCGACTTCAGAAAAGGTTCCTGTACTACTTCAATCCGACTTCTAGGCAACTTGTACCCATTGATTTCAATGGAAGTTGCCGCAGAAGTCGGATCACTGTCTTAACTGAAGCAACAATACAGAAAGATAACATACATTTCTCAGGCAAACCCCTCCCTCCCCCTCTCTCCCACAGAGCTGATTGTTGTTTGATTGGCCACTGGGAAGCCTCCTGTCCTGGAGGCGACTTGAAGTTGCTTTGTACTGTCCTGTAGGCAACTTGAAGTTGCCTTGTAAGTTGCCTGATGATTCATACTCAAGTTGTGTCCAAGTTGCCTCCCAAAGTCGTGCTGGAAGTCGTCTTGCCCCTGTGTGAACCGGCTCTTAAAGAGGTGTTCCACCAAATTTTTGCTGCTGACTTTTAAAATATGGACACTTGGGGGTCACAGGAGAATGTCCCATTCCTTACATGCTTCACCATTTAGGCGTCCTCAGGGGATTTAATCTGGGACCACCAGTCCATAACCCAGGGGGTCCAGGGCGCCCGCGATGTCCTCACCCAAAGCCGATCTGTCCCTCGGCTCTCGGGTGGAGGTGCTGCCATCTTCGGTAAGGGAATCAGGAAGCGAAGCCTTGCGGCTTCACAGCCTGCTTCCCTACTGCACATGCATGAGTCATGCTGTGCGATCCCATTGGTCCCTGCTGTTTTCTGGGATCTGTGTGTCTCCCAGAAGACAGCGGGGGCGGAGGAGGGGCCGAACATGGCATAGATCACCATGGAGCCTGCGGCGATCTATGCCCGGAAGTGGGAGCAAATACCTGTATTAGACAGGTATCTGCTCCCCTGAAAGGTGCCAAATGTGACACCGGAGGGGGGGTGGATTCCGAAAAGTAAAATTTTTGGGTGGAACTCCGCTTTACACCACGCCATTATTCCTCTGGATATCTGGGAGCCTTGGACGCCACCATTAGGTTATTTTACCTACCCTTATGTCTGGGTTGGTTGTCCTCTGTTTGGCTCCAATACTTACTGATTTTATACCATCATATTTTTTAGACTCCAGATGGCTATTCCCTGTGGCTACTACACCCTATATGCACACTTGATCTTGTGTTGCTGTGTTTGGGGAGGTTTCCTTGCTGTCCCTGCCCTGCGTGCGGTGCAATGCCGCCTCAGCTCCCGTGGCGGACATCCCGTTTTGGCCATGGCTCCATACATACCTCATCCATTTACCTTAGATTCCATGTGAGTACCCTAGGTGGACACTGTTCCATCTTATACTGGTTAATAGTTTATTAATTATGTTTTACCTCAAATTTATTTATATATTCTCTTTAGATAATCCTGAGGAGTGTCATAGACACGAAACGTGTCGGGCTTGTATGGATGCTACATGTACCTTCATGATATTATATTTTATATGTCTTTTACCAGTTTTTCACTAATATAACCATTCCGCCATTACTGTTAACATGCCATCTGTACATATATTCATTCTATGCATTCATCGTTCCATGCAGACTAGCATGTGGCAACTGGCTAGGCACCCCTGTTGCTCTTACTCCATATGCACCTATTATTATGTGTTTATAATATGAAGTAATGTCATTTATTTGAAATGTATGTTTTCATTTACATGTTTTCTGTATGTCGATACATATTTTGCATTCCTATGAATATTAAATTTGTACCTTTTTATTACCCGCACCTTGTCTGCAGCCTCACTCAAAGTCCCAATTTATCCTTTACTTTCATGTTCCGCTTTATCTTAATAATATTGAAATGTCCCCTACCCCATGGAACTCACATAATGTACTGTATATCCATCTGTGAGAAAGTGACACCTTGGGCAGAGACTACTGACTTCTGTTGGGAAAATTAGAATGAACTTCTAAGTAGAACACTTGCATATAGTTGGTCTTAAAGTGTTACTAAACCTACAACAGTAAAATCAGTCTGTATATGCAGTAAATCATGCTTGTTATACTCACTGTGGAACATCTGCATTGTGTAAAAAGGCTGTTTGAGCCTGTCTCCTCTGATTCTCCTCTTCCTCCACAGTCCCCAATCCATCACCTGATAGTACAAAGCCTTGGGGGCACTCTGCACATGCTCAATTTAGTTCAAAATGGAGATAATCCAAGTGATTATAAATCTCACCCCAATAATAGTTAATGAAGCAAAAGAGGACAATGGGATTATAACGGTGCTAGAAACATATAATAGATATTGACAATATGCATTATAGTAGAATATTTATTTTATTAGTACAAACATATACAGAAGGGTTCATTTAACCACTTACCCCCCGGACCATATTGCTGCCCAAAGACCAGAGTACTTTTTGCGATTCAGGACTGTGTCGCTTTAACAGACAATTGCGCGGTCGTGCGACGTGGCTCCCAAACAAAATTGGCGTCCTTTTTTTCCCACAAATAGAGCTTTCTTTTGGTGGTATTTGATCACCTCTGCGTTTTTTATTTTTTGCGCTATAAACAAAAATAGAACGACAATTTTGAAAAAAATGAATATTTTTTACTTTTTGCTGTAATAAATATCCCCCAAAAATATATAAAAAAACATTTTTTTTCCTCAGTTTAGGCCGATACGTATTCTTCTACATATTTTTCGTAAAAATAAAACGCAATAAGCGTTTATTGATTGGTTTGCGCAAAAGTTATAGCGTTTACAAAATAAGGGGTATTTTTATGGCATTTTTATTAATATTTTTTTTTACTAGTAATGGCGGCGATCAGCGTTTTTTTTTTTCGGTATTGCGACATTATGGCGGACACTTCGGACATTTTTGCCACATTTTTGGGACCATTGGCATTTTTATAGCGATCAGTGCTATAAAAATGCATTAGATTACTATAAAAATGCCACTGGCAGTGAAGGGGTTAACACTAGGGGGCGGGGAAGGGGTTAAGTATGCCTGGGTGTGTTCTTACTGTGGGGGGGGGGTGGCCTCACTAGGGGAAACACTGATCTTCTGTTCATACATTGTATGAACAGAAAATCAGCATTTCCCCTGCTGACAGGAACGAGAGCTGTGTGTTTACACACACAGCTCCCGTTCCCCGCTCTGTACCGAGTGATCGTGTGTGCCCGGCGGCGATCGCGCCCGCCGGGCACACGCACGGGAGTCGGGGGCGAGCGGGGGGCGCGCGCGCCTCCGGCGGCGAGCGTGCGCCCCTAGTGGCGGCTAATAGGCAGGACGTCATATTACGTGCTTTCGCCTAGGAGAGCCACCTTGTGGACGTATTTCGACGGTGCGGCGACGGCAAGTGGTTAAAATCATTTATCAGAACGAATATTGGAAATCGTGGGTCGCTGGTTTCCCAAATTTCATAAGATTGTGGTCACAGGAGAATCTCCCATCCCTATATGTTTCGTCCATTTAGGCTTCACCAGGGAATTTAATCTGGGTCCACCAGTCCATAACCCAGCTCTAGCATAAAATATAAAAATATATTGACAAGAATTAGAAAAATACATATACAGACATGACCAAAAAGATTTTTAATTAATATATATATCTTGCCATCGCTCTGATAATTTTAAATTAACCATTTTGTATTTGTTTGTACTAATAAAATAAATATTCTACTTTTATGCATATTGTCTATATCTATTATATCTTTTTAGCACCGTTATAATCCCATTGTCCTCTCTTGCTTCACCCTCAATTTGATGTGTATTGCTAGAGAGATTGTTTTTCTTGGGAATGTGCATGTGATCAGCAAAGGGTGAATCAGCACTGTCCAGACAGAGGGTCAGGGGTACTGCAGCCTCATAGGACAGTCAGAGTGGAATGAAAAAACTCCCCCTACAAGCTTTAACCAGATACTCATATAATTCACAAGACTGCTATACAATATACAGCTGATGAGAAAAGGTATAGGAAACAACAAAAACACTACATTTCTTGTAAGATCAACAGATATTTTCTGTACTTGGTAAAAATGTTGTTACTTGGGAAAATAATCCAGTCGCTACATCTGAACAATATATTGCAATTCTGTACTCAGATTTAGTCATCTTTTAAGTATTGTTTTATCAAACCAGGCAGTTCAAAGGGTGTAATCTACCTTACCCAACTGTAGGATTTTATATAAAGCATTCACTGTCCTTTGTAGACAAAGGCTCCTGCTGCTGTAATATTGATCTTCTAATGACAATCAATAAAGAATGGATGATCTATGCCCTTAACAGTGTATCTAGCTAAAACCTTTTTTTCTTGTTTTAGTTTTCGATAGAGTGCTGTCTGTGTTTGTACTAGGAAGATTATCTCTCTCTCTATTTATACCATATTAACTGGAACTGAGAAGGGAAAAAAAATATCGAAATGTTTTGTTTTCCATAACACAAGAATAGAAAGGAAATCTTCCAATGTGAAGTTGAAGAGGGAATTCCTGGTATTTTATTTTAATTGCAGTACAATTTCCTGTTAATTCTGGTTGTGGGCCAAACGCCACCCTGAAACCTAAGAACTTATGCCGCGTACACACGATCATTTTTCAGCATAAAAAAAACGTTGTTTTTCAGCATGTCAAAAAAACTACGTTTTCCCAACTTCTTCATTAAAACGATGTTACCTACACACCTTCGTTTTTAAAAAATGCTCTAGCAAAACAACGTTAAAAAATGCAGCATGTTCGAATTTTTTTTTCGTCGTTTTTCAGAACCTGAAAAATGATGTGAAGCCCACACACGATCATTTTAAATGACATTTTTGAAAAACAAAATTTTTTTCATGCTGAAAAATGATCGTGTGTACGCGGCATCAGAGCCGGTTCACACAGGGGCGACCTGGGTTTCCGACTTGAAGTTGTCCCAAGTCGTCCCAAGTCGTGTGGTTGAGAAAATCAATGGAAGTGAATGGAGCCGTCTTACGTAATACACACTACTGAAGTCGCTCCGACTTCAGGAAAGGTTCCTGTGCTACTTCAATCCGACTTCTAGGCAACTTGTAGGCAACTTGTACCCTTTCTCTTTCTGCCTATTATTTCTGTAATGCTAGTTTGCAGTGACAGAAACTACTGTTACATTGTATTATAACAGTGCTCCTCTGCATCCTATATCTCCTTTGCTACAGTATATAAAGATTATTGCATTTCATATGTTTCTGTAATACTCCAGCATGGCATAACAATTGGAAATTGTATAATGCTGCAAGACCTTTCCTGTACATCTGTATTGTATAGAAAAGAACATTCTGTGATCAGATTATCTAGGCAAGTAGACATGTATTGACACACTAAGCTACATTTATCTGGGATGGAGTCTACTGTTATATCATTCAATAATCCTTGTTCTCAATACTTAAGCCACTCACTCTAGTTGATAATGTTGAATGCTGACCTGATGGTGGACAGCACTTTAATTTTTCAATTGAATGAATAATATAAACTGACAAGAAAGATCATCTTTAAAAATGAACTTCTGACAAACAGCTAAATATACAATTGAGGGGATTGTGTTCCTTTAGGGAAATTTCCCTTCACTTTCTGTGCCAAAGTCAAAACAGGAAGTCCCTCCAAAGTGAGGGAGTCTCTGGTTATCACCAGGATCATCTGAACTAGTGTTCCCATTGGATCTTTTCCCCTCTATTCCTGTGGACATCCCTGAATTTGGGTCTATGATAAGAATACACAAGACAATTAAAGAGGGTAGATCTCCCTAATGGGGCCCAGACAGAAATTAAAACATGATAGGTGATTTAAACCCTCTCAAACCTATCCAAAATAAAAAAATATTTTGTCTTTAGTTCAATTTTAATTCAGTAGCATGTAGGAGGAACCAAGTGGACATAGTACAAATGTTCCATTATCAACCACCGCCAGCAGGTTTTAGGCCTAGAACCTTGCCAGTGTGGACCCTCATTTGTTGAGGAAGTAATGTGGGAACAGTTCCAAACAACTCTTTTTTATGATCTCTTTTCCAGGTTTACAGTCCTCACCTTGTCCCAGATCCTTCCTGGCTGTGCCAGGTTTGTACTCACTTGTGCAGGTATAAGTCATAGACAGCGGATAAACAGAAACAACTCTAGTTCTGGCTTTTTTTCCATGTTTATCTCAATTGCAACAACAGGCACATTACAGTCCTTGCTTCCAAACAGTGGTGATCTACTGTTGCCCACTTTAGGGTTTCTTTCTGCCCTCTCTATAGAGATGAGCCCTCTAGGAGAGATGGTGGCAAGTCCTTCCTCATCCAGGGAGGGATGTCTGTATGGAGTGCTACATCCTACTGCAAAATACCTCACAGGTTACCATGGGGGTCCTGGCTAGAACTAAATCCTGCACTCCCACATCTCTCCACTACCTCAGACTACCTACCACACTCAGTCTCCTGTCACTGGGGAAATTAGACTCCAAGAGGCAGGCCAGGGAGTAACACCTAGTCCCAATTATTAGCTTAAAGTTGTTGTAAAGGTTCCTTTTTTATTTTTTTTAAATAACAAACATATCATACTTCCCTCCACCGTGCAGCTGGTTTTGCACAGAGTGGCCCCGATTGTCTTTTTCTGGGGTCTTACGGCGGCTCTCGCAGCTCCTCCCCGCAATAGATAACCTTCTCTGTGAAGTTCTCTCCCGAGGGGGTTACCTTGCGGGCACGCTCCCGTGTCATACACTCGACGTCCATAGCCGCTGAGTGTATCACTCAGCCCCACCACCCCGCCACCCCCGTCATTGGATTTGATTGACAGCAGCGGGAGCCAATGGCTGCGCTGCTATCAATCTATTCAATGGAGAGCAGAGAAGCCTAAGAGAGAGCAACGCTTGATCGCGCCCATGGAAATCTGGGGCTCAGGTAAGTAAAATGGGGGGGGGGGGGCTGGGGGGTCGTAGACTGCAAGGTGTTTTTATAGGATGCATTAAGGTGAAAAAACATGAAAGTTTACAACCCCTATAAAGCAAAACAAGAAAAGTCCACACATCCTTCTAACACCCTCTCACAGGGAAATCCTGATCCAAGCAATCATCTTTATTTAGCATTCTTTGGGTTTCCAGTTTAAAGATGATTTTTCTCAGAAAATATCCAATACATAAATCATTTACTCTTGCTTAATAGAATATACAGTTATTTGTACAAAACGGCTATTTTTGGAGCTATCCATTTCCATGTAGAATCTGCTGTGCTCATCTTAGAACATTCCTCCTTCAGCCAGTGCAGAGAATAGTTTAAATGATGTCCGTCATGGGAGTAGTGAGCCTGTATTGGGGCTTAAAGTGGATCTAAAGCCTAAACATTTTTTATCTTTTATGCATTCTCTCCATGGAAGGTCAGTACTACATGTTTGGTATAAAAAAAAAAAAACAAACAAGTCTTTACATTCACTTTAGTACTAGAACAGAGTGGCGTTGGGAAACACAAACTGCTTGCTGGAGTTGAGAATAATTGCTCTTGTATTGCAAGTTAAAATTGCAATTGGGAAATTTCATCTGAGCCCTTCTGAGAAACTGACAAGGTTTTTTTTAAATAAACCTGTTTGACATATTACTGTATTTTTCATACTTTTATCTGTATTAGTTATAGTAGTGTTTTTGCTTCAACAGTCAAAAATGGTCCTATGCGCCGCACATCACTGCAAGACCCTGTGGATATGTGAAATGACAGCCACAGCCAGGGACCCAGACAAGCCACGCCCCCAACATGTTTCACTCCACCCCTGAAGCTTAATCCAGATGAAATGTAACGCATTGGGGGCGCAGCTTTGCTGGAGCCTGGGCTGAGGCTGTCATTTCACACATCCATGGGACCTTTTTTGTCTGTTATATCATTGGAGCTGGGATGAACTTTTACTACAGGAGAGGACCCAGCTGGAGCCATGAGTGGCAACCCCTATTTGTTGTCTGCTCATTTTGTGTTTGCTTGTCCTTAGGCCTTGTACACATGAGGAGACATGTCCGATGAAAACAGTCCGCGGACCGTTTTCATCGAAAATGTCTCCTGGGAACTTTTGGTCTGATGTGTGTACACACCATCAGACCAAAATCCCTGCAGACAGAGAATGCGGTGACGTAGAAGACACCGACGTTCTCAAACACGGAAGTTCAATGCTTCCACGCATGCGTCGAATCAATTCGTGGGATTTCGGTCCGCTGGTTAGACGTACTAACCAGCGGACATGCTAAGAAACTTTTGTCCGCTGGAAACCTGTCCACTAGGCCAGGAAACCTGTCCGCTAGGCCGTACACACGACCGAACATGTCCGCGGACCAGTTTCATCGGACATGTTCAGTCGTGTGTACAGGGCCTAAGTGTTCCTGAACACTCATGCACCCCAAAAACATTCTTTTAATTGGCTTTGTTCCACCTGGCAAAGAAGTAAAAGTGTAGCCAGCCTGTGGAACTATCACTTCTCCCAACTTCCAAATAAACAAACCCCCCCCCCCCCCCCCCCCCAATAGACACAGATGACACACTACAATAAAATGCATTAATTGTTGTTTCTGCATTACTTATATAAGCACGGGACATCTGGAGGTCAGGAGGTCAAATGAGGTAAGAATCTTTCTTTAACCGCTTGCTGACCGGCTCACGCCGATATACGTTGGCAGAATGGCACGTACAGGCAGATTTACGTATCTGTACGTCGCCTTTAAGATGCGGCATTGTGGGCACGCGCAGTGAGTGTGATCGTGGGTCCCGCGGACTCGATGTCCACGGGGATACCCACGATCATCTCATGGAGAGGAAGAATGGGGAAATGGTGATGTAAACAAGCATTTTCCCAGTCTTCCCAGTGACAAGACACTGATCACCGCTCCCTGTAATCGGGAGCGGTGATCAGTGTTGTGACACATGTAGCCCCACCCCCTTACAGATAGAACACATCCCCAAGACACACTTAACCCCTTCAGCACCCCCTCCTGGTTAACCCCTTTACTGGCAGTCACATTTACACAGTAATAAGTGCATACTTATAGCGCTGTGTAAATGTGAATGGTCCCAAAATAGCGCCAAAAGTGTCCAATGTGTCCGCCATAATGTCACAGTCAAAATAAAAATCGCTGATCACCGCCATTACTAGTAAAACAAAATTATTAATAAAAATCTATTCCTTATTTTGTAGACGCTATAACTTTTATTGCAATAACTTTAGCTTATTGCAATTATTTTTACCAAAAATAAGTAGAAGAATACATATCGGCCTAAACTGAGGGTAAAAAAAAAATTATATATATATATTTTTTGGGGTATTTATTATAGCAAAAAGTAAAAAATATTGCTTTTTTTTCAAAATTTTCGCTTTTTTTTGTTTATAGCGCAAAAAATAAAAACCGCAAAGGTGATCAAATACCACCAAAAGAAAGCTCTATTTGTGGGGAAAAAAGGACTTTAATTTTGTTTGGGAGCAACGACTGCGCAATTGTCAGTTAAAGCGACGCAGTGCTGAATCGCAAAAAGTGCTCTGGTCTTCGGACAGCCAAATGGTCCAGGGCTGAAGTGGTTAAGTCATCCCTAGAGGTCACAGACTGCCTAATGGTAGAACACAACTCTTTCTGTCACCATCCCTATCTTTTTGATTTAACTGACTTTTAAAGGGAATGTCTGCATTAACCACTTGCTTACTGGGCACATATACCCCCCTCCTGCCCAGGTGAAATTTCAGCTTTCGGCACTGCATCGCTTTAACTAACAATTGCGCGGTCGTGCGACGTGGCTCCCAAACAAAATTGACGTCCTTTTTTCCCCACAAGTAGAGCTTTCTTTTGGTGGTATTTGATCGCCTGTGCGGTTTTTATTTTTTGCGCTATAAACAAAAAAGTGAGACAATTTTGAAAAAAATACAATATTTTTTACTTCTTGCTATAATAAATATCCCAATTTAAAAAAAAAAATAACATTTTTTTTTCTCAGTTTAGGCCGATACGTATTCTTCTACATATTTTTGGTAAAAAAAAAAAAAAAATCGCAATAAGCGACTGGTTTGCGCAAAAGTTATAGCGCTTACAAAATAGGGGACAGAATTATTTTTTTTTAATTATTTTTTTTACTAGAAATGGCGGCGATCTGCGATTTTTAATGGACTGCGACGTTATGGCGGACACATCGGACACATTTTTGGCGCCATTCACATTTATACTGCGATCAGTGCTATAAATATGCACTAATTACAGTATAAATGTGACTGGCATTGAAGGGGTTAACACTAGGGGGTGAGGAAGGGGTTAAATGTATCCCTGCTTAGTGTTCTAACTGTAGGTGGAGGGGGGGTGACTGGGGGGGTGACCGATCTGTGTCTCTATGTACAAGAGACACAGATCGGTCTCCTCTCCAGAGACAGCACCGCTGTCTCTGTGTAAAACGGCAATGAGAGATGATCTCATATGTTTACATATGAGATCCTCTCTCATTGGCCGCACAGATCGCCTCGCGAACGGCCACTCTGATTGGCCGTTCGCGGCGATCTGTAATTGGCTGTGTCCGAGGGACACGGCCAACACAGATTTTCCCCGCAGCGCGCTCTGGAGCGCGCGCGGGGACCGCCCTAAGGGGCGGCCGTCAATTGACGGCGGTTTGGAAATTGGGATCCGCACTGTAGCCGTCAATTGACGGCAGGCGGATCCCAAGTGGTTAAATATAACTGGTTATTTGCATAGTGTTTTGTGTTTTGTCAATGTAAATTGAAGCTAGGCATGTGCATTTCGTTTCGTTCCGAATCGAAATTCGGACGAATTTTTCATTATTCGGACATTCGGATGCATACGAATTCCCGAATTGCAATATTAATGAATTTACCGAATCCGAAAGAACGTTTTCGATTCCGAATCGAAAACCCGCGGACGAAATTCGATCGGAATTCGATTTTTTTTTTTTGGAATTCCGATCGAATTTCGTCCGCGGGTTTTCGATTTGGAATTCTAAAAAAAAAAAATCGAATTTTTTTTTTTTTTTCGAATTCCGATCGAATTTCGAAATTATATTCGAAGAGAGAATTTTAGAATTCGACCGGATGTTTCGAAATTCGGTCGAAAACGAACGAGTTCCGAAAACGAATTTAACACATGTAACGAACCTAACTTAACGAAATTAATTAAATAACGAATTAAAACGAAACGAAACGAAACTAAATTTTCCCTTTTGCACATGCCTAATTGAAGCTACCTAACTTATCCTCTGAACATTAATAATTTCAATCTATAACAATACTATATAGTCATGATCAATAGTCATAGCAAAAGCATTCTAGCATTTTTGTACAGTTTAAACAGCAACTTAGGACAAGACATGAAGTCAATCAGTAGTCTACTAATGTACATCATCAAACAATGCCAATACTTCAAGATCAAAGCTTCTACCAGATAGCAGTAATTGGGATGTTACATCATTTTCCTATGATCCCTTACAGCTATATAAAGCACTAGGTATGACTGTGCTGTTCAGCCTTCTTCCCTACCAACTTTTAAATAAATAGTGTTCACCATTTTATTCCTTTGTTACATCTCAGTGCTGCTGACCTCTCACAGCCACTGTACAGCCACTAGTGTTCCCTTCTTCTTGGCATTTCCCACAGCAAGTTTCCTGATGGGGATAACAATGGACCTAGCTAGAATAATTTGTGAATGAATGAATGACTTGTATAGCGCAACTCATGCGAACTGAATCGCCTCTGGGCGCTTTTTCCAGCCAGAGTCTGCTTGGCTGGTGCGGTCATTTTACCCCGTAGGATCGTGACCCGCTAGGGACACACAGTCATACACACAGATATACATATATATACTGGGCCAATTTGGACAAGATCCAATTTACCTACCAGCATGTCTTTGGAGTCTTTGTGTTGAAATAACCACTTGTAGTCGATGCTAGACGCCTGTGTGACATAAGGGTTGATTTCCTAAAACTGGAGAGTGCAAAATCTGGGCATCAGCTTCCAGGTTTTTTTTTTTTTTTGTCAAATCTTAAAGTGTTACTAAAGCCAGGACCCTGCATTCACCATATCTGGTCTGCCACAGTACACAGAACATGGAAGTGCAATTATTTAAGTAAATATAAACTGCTAAATACCCTTTCTCGTCAGCAGTATATAGCAGTCTTGTGACTTCTAGCAGTGTCTTGTTAAAGCTTGTAGGAGGAGTTTTCATTCTCATCTGACTGTCCTCTGAGGCTGCAGAACCCCGACCCTGTGTCTGGACAGTGCTGATTGGCCCTATGCCTGGACAGTGCTGATTGGCCCTGTGCCAAAAAACCCTCTAGCAATACACACCAAACTGCGCATGTGCAGCAGTGACGGCCCGTCCATTAGGGACGCCCGGGCCTCGCACCCTCTCTCCACACCACCCCCCATGTAATGGGTAGATTCATGCATAGCGGCCACCCCCTATTCATGCATATGGCCCATTTCAAGGCACTGGACTTATGAATTACAGCAGCCAGGATTTTTTTTTTAAGCACCTGATTAGAGCCAGAGGCTCTATTAGGTTTCAAAATAGGGTGGTCTTGGGTCGCAGACAATGCACTCCGGTCCCACCCAAATTAATATTCGTTGTTGCCTCAGGGGTTGCAATGCTGACCCGGCTCTATGCTCCCATGTGATCTCCCTGTCACATTCTGTTTTACATCTGGAAAGGATGGGTGGCGGGGGCAACATATACAGGAACCGATCCTCTTCATTTTTCCTCCTGCAACCACTGAAAGCCATCTTCTCCTTTTCTTCCTCCCGCCGGCATGCGGCTACAGGAGAAAAATGTTCATTATGCTATTCAAAATAAGAAAAATCGAAAATCGGAACCATTTCATTTTATTGTGCCTGCAACCGGTTACCAAATCACTTAAGTGGCCTATGTTTCGAAAGGTTGAGCACCCCTAAGGGTGGAGAATGTATAATAATTTAGGAATTTATTTGATTGGTAGCTTGTTAGTATATCACATCCATTTGTATTTTCACCAGATGGCTGTTAATAAGAGACCATAAACTTACAGCCTGGGAAAATGCAGAGGATGTACAGATTATAAAGCCGGTCAAGCAGTTCTGTTCCAACATAATCCCCAGTTCCAGCCTGGGGGAAGAAATAAAATACAATTTAATAGAAGGACACTTACTTATCCAGGGAGCCTGCGATGTCGGCACCCCAAGCTGATCTGTCCATCGACTTTGGGTGCAGGCACTAGCATTGCAAGTAAGGTAAGCCAGCAGTGTGTCAGGGCTGGGCTCAGCCCTTCCTTCTCAGAGCAGGCTCAGCTGTCGGTTAATTGCCAGCTCTAAATCTTTCCACAGTGACTCATTTGTTGATGTTATCCTGTTCGTCAGTCCTGCTGGTTACTTAAGCTGTTCAATTCATCTCTGCCTTCGCCTTGGTCAACACATCCAGAGACTCTCTCCTGTGTACCTGTTGAAGACTCCCTTGGCTGATGTCCCTTCTGGTTCCCGATCCTGCTTGCTGTTCCACTACGCTGATTCTCCGGTTTCCTGATTTCCTGGCCTGTCAGTTCTGTCTCAGTCTGATTCATGGTTTCTGACACAGTGAAGCCTTCAGGTTTCACAGCCAATTTCCTATTGCGCATGCGTGAGTCGCGTGGCGCTTTCTGAATGGTCCCATCGTCTTCTGGGACACACACACAGGTCCCAGAAGGCAACGGGGGGGAGAAAGAGGGCGCTATAAAACCGCAAAAATTATGTACCTCACTGCGACAACATGGGACAGAGGTCCTGAAGCATGCCAAACATGCCAAAAAAGGTATAGAAAAAAAAAATATCTATATACAAAAATTAGAGGGGTGGGGTGTTATTTTGTTTGACACTTTAAATCCATGACAAAAGGGTTAAAAGTAATGTTGTTTATTTTCATTTATAGTTTTATAGCTTTTATAATTCTAGTTACATTTATTTATATCCATTGTACTGGCTAATCTGAGGGGATAGTCCACCCAAAATATTTTTCATTTAAGGTTTGACACCAATAGGTGGAATCTCACACCAATTTCTCTTGGGCTAAAAAGGCCTCTACATCTAAGTTTTACTCTTCCTATCATATTCTCCCTAAAATTGAAGTACAGCTAAACAGCTAAATATGCAGATGAAATATAAACATTATATTGGGTTATTTTCCACTCCAAAAATAATTGTCTGCTGTCCATCTAATGCTGAGATCTACACAGCTCTGCCTGGCAAGGAGGAGACCTGATTTTACTCTTTGGAAATTCGGCAACACTAATGCCGCCTACACACGATCGTAAATTCCAACAAGAAAAACTTGGATTTTTTTCCGACTAGATTTTGTCTTAAACTTGTGTTGCATACACACTGTCACACAAATGTTGTCTGAAATTCCGACCGTCAAGAATGCAGTGACATACAACACGTACAAAAATAAGTTCAATTATTCCGAGCATGCGTCTATTTGATTCAGAGCATGCATGTTTTTTTGTGCGTTGAAATTGCATACAGACGATCTGAATTTCCGACAAGAACTTTTCCAGTTGGAAAATTTGAGAACCAGCTCTCAAATTTTTGCTGTTAGAAATTCCGACAGAAAAAGTCGGATGGGGCCTCCACAAGGTCGGAATTTGATCAAAAGCTCTCATCAAACTTTTCTTGTCGGAAATTCCGATCGTGTGTACGCGGCATTACTGGTTTTGTCTTTCCCAACACTGTGACTTCTATAAGCATGCTTTTGCACTATAGCACAAATGATTGGCTTCTTGTGGTTCTTCTGCCTCCCCTACTATGAGGCTGAGCTCTGCTGTACAAGTTTGGCTAGAGGTTGATGCCATGTACAATATGGGTATGGTACCAAGTAAAATTCAGGTACATAAGTGCACAGCTTTAATAATTTTTGCTTTTATATCTGCCTGAGTCTTTTGGCTGAGTTGAGCTTCAAAAAACCCCTTTCAACGTCCATTGGTAGTTGAATCTTTAAACTATGGTTAAAAAATCTTGCAGTCTATCCACAATGGGCTAGATTCAGTAAGAAGTTACGTCAGCGTATCTGTTGATACGCCGCGTAACTTCTAGGATGCGCCGGCGTATCTTTTTTCTGTATTCAGAAAGCAAGATACGCCGGAATTTTGCTAAGATACGACCGGCGTAAGTCTCTTACGCCGTCGTATCTTAGGGTGCATATTTACGCTGGCCGCTAGGTGGCGCTTCCGTTGATTAAGGCGTAGAATATGCAAATGAGCTAGATACGCCGATTGAGAAACGTACGTGCGCCCGGCAGATTTTTTTACGTCGTTTACGTAAGACTTTTTCCAGCGTAAGGTTACTCCTGCTATATGAGCAGTATCCAATGTTAAGTATGGACGTCAGGACAGCGTCGAATTTTGCGTCGTTTACGTCGTTTGCGTAAGTCGTTTGCGAATAGGGCTTTGCGTAAGCTACGTTCACGTCGAAAGCATTGACTATTTGCGACGTGATTAGGAGCATGCGCACTGGGATACGTTCACGGACGGCGCATGCGCCGTTCGTTAGAGATGTCATTTACGTGGGGTCATGTTTTATTTACATAAAACACGCCCACCTCTTCACAATTTGAATTTGGCGCGCTTACGCCGGCAGATTTACGCTACGCCATAGTAATTTAGGGCACAGGTTCTTTGTGAATCCAGCCCCAGCCTCACTAAGTTACGGCGGGCTATCTGAATCCAGCCCAATATCTACAAAATACTCACAAATTGTTAAAAAGTAAAAATCAAATTACACTTCTTAACAGAACAGGTAATTTACACAGACTGCCATTGCTAATCTCTTTCTAAGACCACTAGAATACACTGAACTTGCTTGACAGAAGATGAGGATTATCTGTCCAAATTGTATTTGTAACACCAGTAATATCAAATCAAAAAGTCTTCTTTATTGTTGATGTTATGAAACATCGACAGAAAAAAGCTCAAACAACCCAATCAAATCCCTGAGGAGGTCTCTGCAGAGACACGAAACCGGTTGGGTTGTCTGAGCTTCTTTGTGTTGTAGTTTTTAGAGGATATCAATAAAGAAGTAGATTTTATGATCTAGTACTGTTCTTGTCTCTCAGGTGATAGAATTGGGAATTGTAATTCTTGTTTTGAGTCCCGCAGGCAGGGTGAGTGAACCAAACTGTTGTTGATAAATGAAAGGTGTTTATTGTGTTTTCTTTCCCATCACAAATCCCAAACAATTATAGAATTTTGTATTGATCCATCAGATGAATTTGTTTTGGAGAATAATATCAGTAACAAATAATTGAAAGTGTATCTAAAGCCAAAACTGTGGCCCAGATTCTCAAAGGGCTTATGACGGCGCAACGCAATGTACACCGCCGTAAATCCTAATCTGGGCCGTAGTATCTATGCGCCTGATTCTTAGAATCAGTTACGCATAGATATCCATTAGATCCGACAGGCGTAAGGCTCTTACGCTGTTGGATCTTAAATGCAATTTTTTTTTTTGCCGCTAGGTGTCGCCTCAGTCGTTTTCCCCGTCGAGTATGCAAATTAGCAAAATACGCGAATTCCCGAACGTACGCACGGTCGACGCAGTGAAGTTACGACGTTTACGTTAGATTTGTGACGCGTAAAGTTCCCTTTGCTATATGAGGGGCAACCAATGTTAAGTATGGCCGTCATTCCCGCGTCGAAATTTTAAAATTTACGTTGTTTGCGTAAGTCGTCCGTGAATGGGGCTGGACGCCATTTACGTTCACGTCGAAACCAATGACGTCCTTGCGACGTCATTTAGCGCAATGCACGTCGGGAAATTTTAGGGACGGCGCATGCGCATTACGTTCGGCACGGGAACGCGCCTAATTTAAATGCTATACGCCCCCTACCCGCCTAATTTGAATTAGGCGGGCTTGCGCCGGGTGATTTTTGCTACGCCGCCGCAACTTTACAGGCAAGTTCTTTGTGAATAAAGCACTTGCCTGTAAAACTTGCGGCGGCGTAACGTAAACCAGATACGTTACGCCCGCACAGTTTTACGCCCAGATACGAGAATCTGGGCCTATCTTTCTAGATATAGATAGTGACAGGGAATAGAGGTGAACGGAGTGATTAGCCTTAAAGTGGATGTAAACCCGAACATTTTTTCTTTTTTTTTTGATGTCACAATGTACAGTATAAGATTTTCTATCATCTGTGCCCAGTCTTGCCACACAAAGTTAATCCAGCTCTGAGCAATCCTCTTTTATTGTTTGTGAAATAAAACGGACTCACAGAGAAAAACCTTAGTCCCTTCCCGCCCCCTTGCTGTGAGTGACAGGTAATTTACATATCTCATGCAATAGCCTGGAGACAGGCATTATTTTTTAATTCCCACCCCCACTCCTTTTCTGAAGTAATGTGGTTACTTTTCTGGATTTTGACTGGATGTTAGTGATCATAGCAGGATTTGGTGTAAGGAATACACAGGAAAAAATGCATGCTGACAAGGGGAGTGTAGAGGAGGGCGGAGAGTCTACTGACATCACGACTCCACCCACAGAGCTCCATACAACAGATCCACCCACAGAATCTGCGGGTTCTCAGTTCTTATAACAGACAGAATGGAAACATTTGACAGGTAAGGATACATGCAGGAGACATCTATATCCTTTATAGATTAGCACTATGGCAGTAGTTTAGAAAGGATGAGAGTGGTTTACATCCACATTAAGGTTTGCCATGTGAACTGCCTAAAACAGACTTTGGATTTAAGTTACAGGGTCTGCTTATTTACTACGGGCCCCTTCCTATCTCGAAATGCTTCAAAAAGGGTATATAAAAACTTGCTGGAGAAAAAAACATTTGTTAATATACTAAGGCTTTACAGCTTTATACACTTTATTGTCAAAAGTATTGGGACACCTGCCTTTACATGCACATGAACTTTAATGGCATCCCAGTCTTAGGCCCCGTACACACGATAGAATCTATCCGCAGATAAATCCCAGCAAATGGGTTTCTGCGGATAGATCCTATGGTGTGTACACGCCAGCGGATCTGTTTCCGCGGAGAAATCTCCTCTGGGATGGATTCCAGCAGATCGAATATTTGTTGTGCTGCACAACATATCCATCTGCTGGAATCCATTCCAACGGATGGATCCGCTCGTCTGTACAGACTTACCGGATCCATCCGTCCGAAGGGATTCCCCGCACGCGTCGTAATGATTTGACGCATGCGTGGAATTCCTTATATGACAGCGTCGCGCCCGTCGCCGCGTCATAATCGCGGCGACGGCGCGACACGTCATCGGCAGAGGATTTCCGCGCGGATTTCAATGGGATGGTGTGTACACTCCATCCCATCGAAATCAGCGGATTTCTTTGAGAGGATTTATCCGTGGAAACGGTCCGCTGGACCGTATCTGCGGATAAATCCTCTCGTGTGTATGGGGCCTTAGGCCCAGATTCACAACCGAGATACGAAGGCGTATCTCCATATACGCCGTCGTATCTCTGCGTTGCGCCGTTGTATCTATGCGCCTGATTCTTAAAATCAGTTACGCATAGATATCTATTAGATCCGACAAGCGTAAGTCTCTTACGCCGTCGGATCTTAACTGCATTTTTTTTTACCTTTTTTTTTGACATTTTGGTGGCGCTTCCGTCGAATTCCGCGTTGAGTATGCAAATTAGCTAGATACGCAAATTCCCGAATGTACGCGCGGCCGACGCAGTAAAGTTACGACGTTTATGTTAGGCTTTTCCCGGTGTAAAGTTGCCCCTGCTATATGAGGCGCAGCCAATGTTAAGTATGGCCGTCGTTCCTGCGTCGAAATTTGAAAAAGTTACGTCGTTTGCGTAAGTCGTCCGTGAATGAGGCTGGACGTCATTTACGTTCACGTCGAAACCAATGACGTCCTTGCGGCGTACTTTGGAGCAATGCACACTGGGAAATTCAACTGACTGTGCATGCGCCGTTCCGCAAAAACGTCAATCACGTCGGGTCACAGTAGTTTAACATAAAACACGCCCCCCTAATCCAAATTTGAATTAGGCGGGCTTACGCCGGCCGATTTACGCTACGCCGCCGCAACTTACGGAGCAAGTGCTTTGAGAATACAGCACTTGCCCGTGTAAGTTGCGGAGGCGTAACGTAAATCAGATACGTTACGCCCGCACAATTTTATGCGGCTCTACGTGAATCTGGGCCTTAGTCTGTAGGATTCAATATGGAGTTGGCCCACCCTTTGCAGCTCAAACAGCTTCAACTCTTCTGGGAAGGCTGTCCGCAAGGTTTAAGAGTGTGTCTATGGGAAAGTTTGACCATTCTTCCAGAAGCACATTTGTGAGGTCAGGCACTGGGCGGGGTGGCGTTGATTTGCACCCTGCCCCCCTGCCCCCCCACAAAAAAATATTGAGCCGCAGCCACCACTGATACCCAATAGCTTATAAAGTTCAAAAAGCATGTTTTTGAAACTGACATTGCAGAGTTTTACTGTAGCTTTGAGGTGCCCTTTAAAAGGTCAATCAAGGCAAAACCGATATTTCAGTTGTTGGTAAAAAGTTAAGCAATAATGCTGCTGAAGGACTTGAGTTTCAAGGTCTGCACTCCTACTTAAGCAATTACTGTCTGAGTTGAATTTATCTGTATTTATTGCACAGCTGTGTGACTTTGGTGCAGCCATAATGCTACACTGTCACTCTACATGTTTCCAAACCCTGACTAAAACATAATTTACACTTAAATATTATAAAACATTGTGCAAGCTGCAAAGCTAATGAAGCTAACACACAAAACTACTTAATTTGCTGTTCCAGTAAGAGGCAAACTTTGCTAGTCGTTTAAAAAAAAATCTTATTTTAAGTTTTGGATAGAATGGGGGGTGTTGGGAACCCATGTCACGCTTTTATGTGTTCTAGGTCCCCATCACGCAAGGACAAATTCTTCAATGGAGACACAGTAAACAATATAAGAATTCTCATTTAAAAAGTAGAGAATGATTAGAACAAGGGTGTCAAGCCTAATTTCATTGTGGGCAGCATCAGCAGTATGGTTGCCCTCAAAGGGCTGATTGTATCTAGGACAGTGGCGGCTGGTGCTCAATATTTGGGGGGCAGCAAACAAACCTGCCCCCTCACCGCACCGCAGCCACAATCCCCCCCCCCCCCCCACAGTAGATGGACAGGAAGGAGGCAGCAGCGATCAGAGGCATTACCTTAAAAGCTTTAGGAGCTTGCCAAGATTACACCGGTTACCGTGACTGCTGGTCCAGTTTCTGGTTTCAGGATGGCCCAACAGTCCTAAGACTCCCTGGCTAATTGTGACTCAGGACCTGCTTCCTGGTTAGCTGGGAGGAGAATCAGGAAGACAATATAAAACATTAATTTTCTATTGTCTCACAACTGGGTGGGCTCAGGTGAAGTGCTCCGCGCCCTGAGCCCATCCATTTTTGAAGCCAATTAGAGCCTCAGGCACTACTCATGTGCTTAAAAAAAGAAAATCAGTAAAATCTTTGCGTCCGGGACCCTGCATGTAAATTAGGGGCAAAGCTCATGGATTCGGGGGGGGGGGGGCGGAATCCCTGTCCCCTATAAGGATTAGCCGCCACTGATCTAGGATGCTCTATGTACAGGATTCAGAAGTGCATTATATACAGAGTGCAGAATTCAGGCGATGCGCTATAGACAAAGTACAGAGTTCATTAGTGCGTTATGTACAGAGTGCGGGGTTCAGGGGTGCACTATGTACACAGTGCAGTTGCAGGAGTGTCCTATGCACAGTGTGCAGAGTTCAGGGGTGCGTTATGTACAGAATGCAGCGTTCAGGGGTGTGTTACATACAGAGTGCAGAGTGTGCTGTGTACAAAATGAAAGGTTTAGGGGTGCACTATGTACACAGTGCAGTTGCAGGAGTGTCCTATGCACAGTGTGCAGAGTTCAGGGGTGCGTTATGTACAGAATGCAGCGTTCAGGGGTGTGTTACATACAGAGTGCAGAGTGTGCTGTGTACAAAATGAAAGGTTTAGGGGTGCACTATGCGCAGTGTGCAACCCCAAACCGCCCCCCCCCCACATGCTTCCTCGCCTCTCTCTGTCCTACCTGGCCTGGCTCTAGTACAGTAACTTCCTGTGTAAGTTTCTCTGTCCTTGTTGTGTCCAACCATGAGTGTGTCCAAGGATTTTCTCCAGGAGCCGCTTAGAGCAAAGTTATCCCTTGTAAACACCAAAAGGCTTAATTTCATTTTAAATTATACAAATTGTAGATTAAAATGTATACTTTTTATTTATAGCATAACTCATTTTAAAATAAACTAACTCTGGTAAATAACAAAAACTTTTTTTTTTCTATGTAGCACAGCCTTTCTCAACCTTTTCAACACAAAGGGACCCTTGAAATACCTTTCCGGTCTCAAGGAACCCCTGCTAAAAATGACTATATCTGCAACTCACGATATATTAGTGTGACAAACAGTGAGAGGAATGCTCCTTACACTTGTGGTCATTGGGAAGAATTACCCCTTTACAGATAGCTAAAAATATCAATGGTGTCAGTGGGAACTTATCTGAGGGGCAGAAATTGCTCTTTGCTCAAGGAACCCCTAGCAACCTCTGAATCCTATGAATCCATGGAACCCTGGTTGAGAAACTCTGATGTAGCACTACCCCCGAAGGAGCTGCTGGATTGTTTTGGGCGGCATGTTACCTTTATTTCCTCGCCGTCTAGGGTATCAGATGAGAGTTGAGAAAAAGTTCAATGTGCACACTTTAGACTTCTTTTTCTTTGCTTTATTTGCCAAACTTGGTAAAAGAATAAAATAAGTAGTTTAAGAGGTGGAAGGGTAACAGGTAATAGGTTCAGGTGTATAACTTCTGTTCGGAAACACTCCTGCTTCCAGCAATGCAGCTTTCGTCGCCACTCTAGCCAGAGCGGGTATTGCACACCCGGATAGGCCTCTCTCACTAACCTAGCAGCCAGGATGTCACACGGAAACTTGGTAAGTTTCTGCCTCAGACCTTCCCAAAGACTGAGGTATATTCGGTCCAAAATCCTCCCAGCACAGGATTAAGCACCCGGATCTCTCCTGAATAACTTCTTGTGAACTTAGAACTGACAGGCGACCATCATTCAGCCTTTCAGTAATGGTGAATCCTTTGATGAAGTTCAAGGCCTCTCCTGAGATACCAGCCTTGTGCTCGGTGCTCTCCAAGACAGGTTCTTCATCGAGTGGATTCCTCCCTCAGGACGGACAGCACAGGACCCCTCTGCAAGCGTAGACCCAGTCTAACTACCGGGCCTACTTAGTAGATCACAACCCCGGACCAACTTGGTCCCGGGGCCAGGAACTCTTGAACACGCACCCCCCCGGCCAGGAGGGCCACACACAGGGGGTGGTGGTGGGACGACAGACCCAGGATCGACGACGACGGACTAATGACATCTGTCCCTTAAGTACTCCTCCTTAGCATGCACAGCGGGACGATCAACTCCCTCTGATTGGCTGCCGAAGAGGAACACCCAAAACATCTTGACCTGGCTGCTGCCACCCTTGGTCTGGGATGGTAACAGCACCTCAGACAACAATAGTGGTCACTCACAGTACAGCCATGGCTGGAACAGAGGCCCAAATTTAATAAAAAATCATACAGTCTGAGTCAACTAACTCTCAGACTACCCTCTAAATTTAAAGCAGCGCCAGCTAGAAAGTAGCAGGCCGCTACATCTATTTTTAGAAAACATTTCATTTTTGCAATACATTATTACTAAAAAATTTAGTGTGTTCTAAGAAAATAATGAATGTATTACTTATTTTAAGTAATGACAAAGTTATTGCCAAATAAACAGGCCCATAGTGGAAATGTTAAAAATTATTTGGCCCTTTCTTGTTAAAAAAAATACTTTGGCCCATAAGGGTATAAAGGTAAGAAAGCGAAAGAGGTTAAAAACATTTTTTTACTGAAGATATTTTAAAAGAGAATAAAATCTGTTAACATTTTTTTTCTAGTTTTTTTTGCTATTTTATCCTCTTTTTCTAGTTCTATTTTTTTTTACACAGCCAGATATCTAGCATTTAGCAAGGCGAGAAATGTCAGCTGCCATCATATTTCTCTTATGAGAAATGTTCTATAAGGAACAGACTCAGGGGCGTTGCTAGGTGCCAAAAAGACCAGCACATGGGGGGGGGGGTGCGGGCGTGGCCGGTGGAGTGGCGCAGGGTAACCTACCTGACACATACCCAGACCTACACTGCATACACTAACACTGACCTGACTACACTGACCTGACCACACTGACCTGACTACACTGACCTGACTACACTGACCTGACTACACTGACCTGACTACACTGACCTGACCTGACCACACTGACCTGACTACACTGACCTGTCCTGTCTACACTGACCTGTCCTGACTACACTGGCGTGACCTGCATACACTGACCTGACCTGCATACACTGACCTGACCTGCATACACTGACCTGACCTGACTACACTGACTTGACTACACTGACCTGACCTGACTACACTGACCTGACCTGACTACACTGACCTGATCTGACCTGTCTACACTGACCTGTCTACACTGACCTGACCTGATTACACTGACCTGACTACACTGACCTGACTACACTGATCTGACTACACTGACCTGTCCTGACTACACTGACCTGTCCTGACTACACTGACCTGTCCTGACTACACTGACCTGACCTGTATACACTGACCTGCATACACCGACCTGCATACACTGACCTGACCACACTGACCTGACCTGACTACACTGACCTGACCACACTTACCTCACCACACTGACCTGACCTGTCCTACATACATACACAATCACTGACGTCACCTACCTCAGCCATGGTGTGCGGCGCCAGCACGCCCAATGTACCCGTCATAGTGATGCAGCCAGCCAGGGAGGCTTAGGACTGGAGCCATGGAAGGAGAGCCGCCAAGCAGGAAGCGAGGATGTGGCGTGGTGTGCCCGTCATACATAATAGATATGCAGCCACTGCAGTCAGCCAGAGGAGTCAGAGGCTCAGGAACCGTGGAGAGCCTCCGAACCGAGCGGGGCTATCACATGGCGCGCCATGCGGGATTGTAATCCCCGCCTTCTAAGCTTGCAGCACCTATGATGGACGTCACACGTCCCACGGTCCCGGTTTGGACCAGTGGGACGTGCATCATAGGCACTGCAGGCTCCAGAATGCGGGACCTGCTGTGTCCTTCGGCAGCGCTCGGCCACAAAATGGTCCCTGCTTGGCGGGACTCGGGGCTATTCGTGAAATCCTTAATGGCCGAGACTCTGGGCTTTTCTGTGGCCCATTCGGGGCTCCAGCCTCCCCAGCCCACCCCTAATGACGCCCCTGAACAGACTGCAGCATTTTGTAAGGTAAATATCAGACTCACTCCTTATGTTTGCTCTGTGCTATATTTTGGGTTGTTGCTGCATCTGCTGGCTCATTGCAAAAATATCTTTGTGATGTGAAGATAAAATAAATCACACAGTTCTGTCTCACATTTGCCTCTGCAACTGATTTTGCAGCAATGCCGGTTACCTATTTTACTAGTTGCCTATATTTTGAAAAACATAAATCCAGTATTATGTCTTAGATAGCATTCATGTCTTATTTTAATGAAATCCTCAAAGAACGGTGTAAATAGTAGGTGTGTGATTTCATCTTTTGCAGTGTAAGCAGAACCAGTCTACATTTCCATAATACCATTTTATTGTCACAGGAATAGACTCTTCCCAACCGGGTCAGTATAATAAAACATGTATTATATTATAAAGCAGCTTCAGGGCTTGAAGACAAGATCGAGATGTGTAAAGATACATTTATGCACAGTTCATCCACACATGTACATGGTAATTCAGTTTTCTGTCTGGCTTAGCTGTGTTTAATTCAACTACTGTTAAAGGGGAACTACAGTACCACCTTGGATTGCAAGTAACGCGGTTAATGAGCGTTTTCGCAATATAAGCTATTATTTTTTTAAATCCTGAGACTCGGTTTGCGATTCAAGGATTCAAGCCTCTGCGTTGTGCAGTACCCAGAGGTGCCGGTGACACTCTGAGCTGCTCGAATGCACTCAAAGCCACTCGAAAACACTCCATTCCCGAGTATTTCCAAGCCTCTCCGAGTGTATCCGCTCTGAGTGTCTCCAGCGCCCCCCACCACCCCTGGCCACATGCGGTACTGCATACAATAGAAATCACTGTGGAACAAATTATCTGAGTTTCCATCGACTTCTATGGTGAAACTCGCTTTGATATACGAGTGCTTTGGATTACAAGCATTCTCCTGGAACAAAATATGCTTGTAATCCAAGGTACCACTGGATATTAGTTTTGTAGCAATTTTATAAAATTATTATTATGCCAGGAAGCTTTTAAAGCGGAGGTTCACCCAAATCACAACACTGTACTAAACACATCAATGTACAATCTAGATACACAATAGCCCTATGATTTTTTTTTACACATTTAAAGCGGGGGTTCACCCTAAAAACAATTTTCTAACATTACATCCAGCATACTAACGACATTTACAGTATGCAGGTCTTTTTTTTTTTATTGCTGTACATACCGTTATATTGAGATTTTCTCCCCGGCTTCCAGGTTCTGATTCCCGCGGGACTGGGCGTTCCTATCCCTGGGTTAGATGATTGACGTCTGGTCAAACAGTTCCCATGTCGCACAAGGCGCGTCACCAGATTTCCGTAAATAGCCGAGCTGTGAGTCGGCGCTATACGGCGCCTGCGCCCGCCGTGTATCGCAGCTCGGCTATTTACAGAAATCTGGTGACGCCCCTTGTGCGACATGGAAACTCTTTCACCAGACGTCAATCATCTAACCCAGGGATAGGAACGCCCAGTCCTGCGGGCGCACGTACGTTCGTTAATATCGTATCTAGTTATTTACATATTCTACACGTATCAGAGAGAAAATTGGCCCAGGTGTGCAGCAAAGCCTGTAGTACATATAGTATAGTCCAAAAGAGAGAGTGTCACTTACAGGTCTTGAGAGATGTACATTCACCTCTCAAGACCCACGAGCGCCCCTCTTTTGGAATATATATACATAAATATATTATTCAGTAGTTGTCGCATATCCAAGAGAAAAATTGGCCTAAGTGCTTAAAAAATCGTAAGATATGTATATTACAAAAGTCAAGAAGCACTCATGGGGCTTGAAAGGTGATCTTCAACATTTCGATGAGACAGAACAGCTTTAACTTGTACTGGTAGCTGTAAAGCATGCACAGACAGAAAAACCCAGGATCAATCCAAGCAGATTTATCCTACACTTCAGAAAGACAGCAAACAAACACAGTTTCAATGCCAAAGGGCTTTTCACAACATTTCAATTGCCATTGCATTAAACAAACATCCACTTACCTGAACCTCTAACCTATCTCAGGTCAGTACCTAACAGGCAATTTTCTTTTAGTGTTGAGTCAGCATTCTGACTTTTTACCCAGCAGCAGGCACCCACAATGGAAAAAGAGTGAGAGTCCTGAGCTTTAGTGAACCTAAAGCCTATGAACAGCTGGGAACTAATAATGAGGTCTTGCGGCCAGGTAAGATGTGGACCTATGTATATATATATATATATATATATATATATATATATAGATAGATAGATAGATAGATAGATAGATAGATAGATAGAGATATAAAATATTTTTTTAGATACTTTTTAGATAAATATATGTATAATTAGTTCATTTACATTACCACATGAGCCCCGGAAAGTTTTGCCCCCCTCACAACCATTTTTTGCTATTTAGCACTGTGCTATTTTAACTGGTAATTGTGCCGTCATGCAACATTGTACTCCAGTTTATATAATTTTTTTATTTTTTTTTGGGTGGTATTTGGCCACCACTGGGTCTTTTCTTTGCGATATAAATGAAAAAAGACAATAAAGTTTTGAAAAAAATATATTTTTTTATTTTGTGCTACAAAAGATACCCAATAAAAAAAAAGCCTTCATAAAATGTTGGCCAAAATGTATTTTGCTACATATCTTTGATAAAAAAATCCCTATAAGTGTATATTATATTGATTGGTTTGCGTCTACAAACTCTGGTATACAAACTGGAATTTTTATTAAAAAACAATTATACTAGTAATAGCAGTCATCAGCAACTTATAATGGGACTACGATAGTACGCCGGTCAATCTGACACTAACTGATGTTGGGGGGAACTGACTAACTGGCACTAACATCATCACTGACACTAATAGAGTGATCAGTGCTAATAACATACACTGTTACTGTACTAATGACACTGGCTGGGAAGAGGTTACCATCAGGGGCGATCAAGGGGTTAAATGTGTGCTTACCAAGGTGTAATGTGTGCTGTTTTTTACAACAGATCTCTTTGTTTCTTATCTCTGCTTTCCTGGGCTCTCCCTTCCCACCGGGGAGCCCAGGACTGCTGTGAATGGTTTGGCCAGCTTACCAAAGAGAAGAAGGAGAAACATTAATTTCCTGAAATTCTTTATGGTGAAGGAAAGCAGTGACAAACATTTTGTCACTTATGGTTTGAGCTCTTTGTTTACTAGCCATTAGTGGCCAGTGCAGCAGCTGATAAGACTGATCTAAAATGGTACATGTAAAGGCTTTTAAACTATCGCCTATGGATTTTTGGGTACTGCAGTTTGTCGCCATTTCATGGGCATGCACAATTGTAAGCCTTGACATGTTTGGTACCTATTTACTCAGTCCCTGTCATCTTTTATAGAACACCTGCTTTCAGAAAATATATTTAGCCTGATTCACGTAGAGCGGCGTATCTTTGTGCGGGCGTAGCGTATCTCATATGCGCTACGCCGACTTAACATAGAGAGGCAAGACCAGTATTCACAAAGCACTTGCTCCGTAAGTTGCGGCAGCGTAGCCTAAATTGGCCGGGGTAAGCGCATGCTCAGAATCACGTCGCATATACTCCCTAAGATACGCCGGCTCAATGCCTACGACGTGAATGTAACCTACGCCCAGCCCCATTCACTTACGACTTACGTAAACAACGTAAAATATGACGGCTGTTCCGACGTCCATACCCTAACATGAATTACACCTGCTATTTGGTGGTTTATCATTACGCCGGACGTACGCCTTATGTAAACGGCGTAGATTACTGCGATGGGCGTAAGTAAGTTCGTGAATCGGCGTATCTAGGTCATTTACATATTCGACGCATAAATCAATGGAAGCGCCCCTTGCGGCCAGCGTAAATATGCGCCCAAGATACGACGGCGTAGGAAACTTACGTCGGTCGTATGGAGCCAAAATTCAGGTGAATCTTGTTTGCTGAATAAGGCGCATAGATACGACGGCGCATCCGTGGACTTTCGCGGCATATCATTAGATAAGTCGGCGTAAGTCTTTCTGAATCCGGGCCATTATGTTTAGGGTTCTAAGCAATGTTCTAGCAAAAAAAAAAAAGATTATTTTATAATGTATAGAATCATGGAATCATAGCAACATAGAAGAGTGATGGCAGAAAAAAGACCAAGTTGTCCATCAAGTCTGCTTGTTTTTTTTGTTTTTTCTTATTTATAAAATAAATTGTTGGTTTCTTATGTTAACTTTTTGGTCTGAGTATAGATCTAGGCCCAGATTCACGTACAGCGGTGTATCTTTGTGCGGGTGTAACGTATCCTATTTACGTTACGCCTCCGCAACTTTTACAGGCAAGTGCCGTATTCTCAAACGAAAGTTGCGGCGGCGTATCGTAAATAGGCCGGCGTAAGCCCGCCTAATTCAAATGTGGTAAATGTGGGCGTGTGTTATGTTAATTTTATGTGATCCCGCGTAAATGACGTTTTTTACGAACGGCGCATGCGCCGTCCGTGAAAGTATCCCAGTGCGCATGCTCCGAATTAACCCGCAAGAAGCCAATGCTTTCGACGTGAACGTAAATGACGCCCAGCCCTATTCGCAAACGACTTACGCAAACGACGTAAAATTTTCAAAATTCGACGCGGGAACGACGTCCATACTTAACATTGGTACGCCACATGTACGCCTCATATAGCAGGGGTAACTTTACGCCGGGAAAAGCCTAACGTAAACGGCATATCTGTACTGCGTCGGCCGGGCGTACGTTCGTGAATTTGCGTATCTAGCTGATTTACATATTTCTAGGCGTAAATCAGCGTACACGCCCCTAGCGGCCAGCGTAAATATGCAGTTAAGATCCGACGGCGTAAGAGACTTACGCCGGTCGGATCTAATACAAATCTATGCGTAACTGATTCTAAGAATCAGGCGCATAGATACGAGGGCTCAGACTCAGAGATACGACGGCGTATCTGGAGATACGCTGTCGTATCTCCTTTGAGAATCTGGGCCCTATTGTCTAAGTATGTGAGAAATGCCAGAATTGTCCTGGGCTGGAAGCTATTAAATAATAATAATAATAATAATAATAATAATAATAATAATAATAATACAAAATTATATAGTATGTAACTTATTATTTATTTTATTTTTCTATAAACGTATTTGAACTAGTCAGATGTGCCCACTGCCCAGAGAACAGCAACCACCATTAAATATTGTTCCAATTCTACAGCTTTATTACACTAGAACTAGCTCACAGCATTAAAGATTGTCTATTTCACAACGCCAAAAAGGGATCCAAGCAGCTTCTACCTAAACAGAAGTGGTAAAACATCTTTGGCATGATGGATGAAATATTTTTTAATCCACCGTGTTCAGGTTGTTTTTTTTAACCCATAGCATGATCAAAGGCACAAACTTTAGTTTTAACACTTTTGTTATCTAGCACAAGGGGTATGATAAAATAAAAAGTCCCAGAAGTATTCACTGAAAGCAGCCTTTCCTTGACTCACAAGATGTATTCTAGATCCAGAGCAGTGAGGTTACACTCATCCAAGTGAACTCATTGCTCAGGAAATAATATGCAGTTCTTGAATCAGGGAAAGGAAGTTTTTGTCAGAAGCTTTTAAAGCCAGTATTTAATTTGGCGGATAATTAAAATTTTACTATTTCCCATGTCAGGAGGAGGTTAGAAATCTGGTATTTTTACGATTCATGTTATACAAATGAATGTATTGAAATAATTGAAATCATTTAATTCAGTGGTTATGTTCTTAGTAATCAATTAATGAAAAGGATTGGGGTTCAAGGGGTTTATCTAAAGTTGACCTTTGAAGAAAATTTAAGGCAGTCTAGGAACCCCAGTAGGTTAAAATACAGGTTGGAAAAACATTGGGCCAGATTCAGGTAGATCCGTGCAATATTTGCGTGGGCAAAGGGCAACGAGTTTTGCTCTGCGCCCACGCAAATATTTTGAAATGCCCGCGATTCACGGAGCAGTAGCTCCGTAAATTGCGCGGGCGATATGCTAAATAGCCGGGCGTAAGGCTGCCTAATGTAAATGATCCCGCCGGGGGCGGGAATCATTTAAATTAGGCGCGCTCCCGCGCCGAGCGAACAGCGCATGCTCCGTCGGGAAACTTTCCCGACGTGCATTGCGGCAAATGACGTCGCAAGGACGTCATTTGCTTCTAAGTGAACGTGAATGGCGTCCAGCGCCATTCACGAATCACTTACGTAAACTACGTGAAATTTAAATTTCACGAGCGGGAAGGGCGGCTATACTTTAGCATTGGTTGCCCCTGCTATAGCAGGAGCAACCTTGCGCTAAAGTCGCCGTACGGAAACTCCGTACCTTGCGTGCGCAGGGCCGGCGCAACTTTTGTGAATCGGTGGTAGTATGCAATTTGCATACTATACGCCGATCACAATGGCCGCGCCCCCTAGCGGCCAACGCAAGAATGCAGCCTGAGATATGAAGGCATAAGGAGGCTTATGTCTGTCATATCCTAGGCTGCAGTCGGTGTAACGAGGTTCCTGAATCAGGAGCACTTGTTACACCGGAGCAAGTAAGCACTTGCGCCGCGCAACCTATGGTTGCACGGGCGCAAGTGCTTCTTGAATCTGGCCCACTGATTCATGTAATTGCCATACCTGTAGGCCTTTCACGACACCCTGAAGCCAGACTGGAAACCTCCCATATGGTTTGCATCCCCCATCCTGCCTAGCTGTCATGAAAGTCCTACAGGTATGTCAAATACATTAAAATGGAAAAAATTGTGCTAGATATTAGTCTAATATAAGTACTGGCCAAATCAATATCATTAAACAGGTACCGTATTTGTCGGCGTATATCGCGCACTTTTTTGCCCTGAAAATCAGGGCAAAATCGTGGGTGTGCGATATACGCCGATACCCGCTTCCCGCGACATGTTTGAATGCCTGTGCCGACATATACCGAGCGCAGTACACTTGCGTACATTCGGCCAGGCTCGGCTTCACTCGTAGTCACGCTCTGTGACGTTTATGTGTGAGAAGCTGAGCCTGGCCGAATATACCCGAGTGTACTGCGCTCGGTATACTTCGGCGGAGGCTTCAAAATGAGCGCGGGAAGCGGGGATTCCGCATGAAGACAGCGCGGGAGAAGCCGGGTGGACACCACCGAGGCCGCAGACGGACGCCAGACCGGACGGGCAAGACACCAAAACTGTAAGTAGTAAAATGTAATAAAATGTTTTTTTACAGGAAAAACGGGTCAAAATTAGGGGTGCGCGCTATACGCCGGAGCGCGCAATACCCCAATAAATACGGTATATAAATAATTGGAAATGGGTCATTAATTGTCCCATAAGGTGCTTATGCTCAACAGATGTCTCCTATGAAAGAGTGCTCAGACTGGGTGCCCCACATAGATGTACACACACCCCTGGGTGTTGACCACCTATCGCTTGTATGGTCTTATAAGCATGTGGGGATACCCTGATATCAGATCCTTTAGGATGGCATCTTTGAGTTGAGATATACCTTATAGGGATCGATTGGGATGATAAGAACAGGAAAACAATCCTCATTGCGCAATGCCATTTAAAATATTTAATTGTTCCACAAATATAAAGGTTCCACTTACATTGCTGAGTGCCTGATAGTCCTAGCACCCGGCGTGTTTAGCAGGCGATTAAAATAGAGGGTAATCTGCCCTAGGACAAAAGATACATTGTGTTCGGTGTCCTGGTGCTCGATTCCCGGGTAAGGTTGAATTGGGCAGAAGTAACGCGATGACGCGGTATTACCTTGAAGTTTCGGCTAACCACAAAGTCATCATCAGGAAATAGTAGGACTACTTCCTGAAAGCACTTAAGCCCCGTACACACGTCCGAGGAACTCGACGTGCCAAACACATCGAGTTCCTCGTCGAGTTCAGTGTGGAGGCCACCGAGATCTCGGCGGGCCGACTTTCCTCATTGAACAACGAGGAAATAGAGAACATGTTCTCTTTTCGGCCCGACGAGTTTCTCGTCTGCTTCCTCGCTGAAAAGTGTACACACGACCGAGTTTCTCGGCAGAATCCAGCTCTGACCGAGTTTCTGGCTGAATTCTGCCGAGAAACTCGGTCGTGTGTACGGGGCCTCAGGCTTTCACACTGGGATTAAACTGAGGCTTTTTTCAGGTGCTTTACAGGCGCTATTTTTAGCGTTAAAGCGCCTAAAAAACGCATCCAGTGTGAAAGGGGTCTTAATTACAGTAACAATGGTCACCAGTACAAATAAAGATAGTTAATTTCTCTAATGTATAAACAGAAATAGAAACCACTATATCCAAAATAAAAATGAAACAGACAGGTGTGCTAACCATTTCTTACTTCATCCAAAATATACAGAAAGTTTAAAGTGTATCTGAATCTGACCCCAAGAGAAAAAATATAGTACAGTGACCCTGCCCTGGGCCAGGCTAAATTAGGTTTTTGGCTCTGCTGTATCTAGCTAAGCAGCAATATATTGTTTAGGTCTGTCCAGGCTTTCCGTAAGCCTGGTGGTTGATTTCTCCTGCCTGCCTCTGAAAGAAAATTCCAGAAATAGCATGGGAGTTTCAATCACTGGGTTAGTAATATTTATCTGATCTTAGCCAATCCCTGGGAGGGAGGCTCAGAGGTGTGTGAGAATATACATTCTTGGCAGGGTCTGAGCATAGGTCTCTTTCATGGGGCCTCCTGTCACTGAAAATTGTTGCAGAGGAGCTGGTTGGGGAGCTGACTGGATATTGTGTGAGCCCCCTTTGTTTATAGCTCCAGGTGTGCCAGTACCTGTCCTGTTAGATGACAGAAGTTGCTGCAAGGTTGGTGACAGACTGTATAGCGTAAGACCAGCTGGCTGTCCCCTCTACATAATACATTTTTTATTTTTGGGGTTTCGATATTTTTTAAGGTTCCTTATATCCACAAGTAGTTCCAAATATCCTTTATCTAATAACTGAGTCTTTTAAATTATATCCGCACTGTATTGTTAGTAATAAAAGGGGCGGAGCTTCTATAAAGTTCCATTTTTGTTCATGCATGTCCATGGTCTGATTTAAAGCCTTTGAAGATCTTAAGCACTTAAAAAAATCAGCTTCCATCAGCTGGGTTAAATAGAATGAGACACTGTTCTTGCCAGGATGATAGATATCTAGAATATTGGTTAATCTTTGAAATGACAAATAGAACAGCAGTTTAGGGGTGTAGCAACATTAAATGATAATAACATCCCTACTACTCTGGCTCCTGTGAGAGTCACAAATTATAATGTACTCCATTTTGCAGTTCAGGCATGCAGACCGATGAACCATGATAACATTATAAAGTCATCAGTTATCCCTCCATCTAACTAGTTAAAGTGAAATGCTTTCAAGATTAACTCAGGGTAAAGGGAGACTATTGCGCTATTTGGTCATTTCATTTTCAGTTTATAAACAATTTAATGTCATTATATATATTATTTTTTATAACATCTTTACTTATATACTTTTTGGGCCAGATTCACGTAGCTCAGCGGATCTATAGATCCGCTCGATCTACGTGAATTAAGATCCGCTCCCGCAAGTTTATGAGGCAAGTGGCTAATTCACAAACCACTTACCTCCAAAATTCCGCGGCTAGGGGAGTGTACTATTTAAATCAGGCGCGTTCCCGCGCCGATTTAAATGCGCATGCGCCGTCCGGGGAATTTCCCGGCGTGCATTGCTCCCACTGACGTCACTAGGACGTCAGTGGTTGCGACGTGAGCGGGACTTGCGACGCGCGTGTTCGTGAATCGGCGTACGCAAACGACGTAGGAAAATTCAAATTCGACACGGGAACGCCGGCTATACTTAACATTGGCTGCGCCTGATAAAAGAAGGGGTAAGTATACGACGGGAAAACCGCTACGGAAACGACGTAAGAACACTGCGACGGGTCCGCGTACGTTCGTGAATTTGCGTATCTCGCTGATTTACATATTATTTATCGTAAATCAGCGGGAACGCCCCCGGCGCCATTTTTAAATTGAAAAAAAGATCCGACAGTGTAACACAGTGTAACACTGTCGGATCTAGCCCTATCTATGCGTAACTGATTCTATGAATCAGGTGCATAGATAGGACCAGTGTAAGTCAGAGATACGATGGTGTATCTGTAGATACACCGTCGTATCTCTTTGTGAATCTGGCCCATACTGTCTAACAAGAGAACCCAAAACTACTTAAAGGGGATGTAAAGGTTCATTTTATTTTCTAAATAGGTTCCTTTAGGCTAGTGCATTGTTGGTTCACTTACTTTTTTCTTCGATTTCACTTCTAAATGTTTTTTTTCTTTGTCTGAATTTCTTACTTCCTGTTCCTCCTCAGTAAGCTTGCCCCCATCATCCAAGTGGGGGTTAGTCAGCCAGAACAGCTTACTGAGGAGGAACAGGAAGTGAGAAATTCAGACAAATAAAACAAAGAAAAAAAAACATTTAGAAGGGAAATCGAAGGAAAAGGTAAGTGAACCAACAATGCACTAGCTTAAAGGAACCTATTTATAAAATAAAAAACAAACCTTTACAACCCCTTTAAATAAATGGACAGACCAGCACCAAAAATGACAACAAATATGGCACCAACATCCCTTAAAAGTAGAAAAGGAATTTAGGAGACATGGGACTTTATGGGTGCGTTACGACATAGAAAAACACTCGAAAGTGTATGTAAAAATATATACAGAATTTGTATTAAATGAACAGTATCATAAAACTGATGCATACAATACAATCATGGCCATAGGTGTACACAAGCATCCTACTACTGACAATGTGTCATTAAGTACTCACCGAGGCCGAGATGCCGAAAGCGGCTCACCTTTGCGACTCTGCGCACTTCTCCCTCTGGAGATGGAACAGCGGGGAAGGGCGCAAAGAGGCACCGGTTACCAGCAGCGGACTGGGAGTTGTTAGTAGATAAAAGTAGGCTGGTCAGTGGACACATCAGGTGGAAAGTAGCAGGTACTGGCAGTGGGTCAAGCACTGGAGAAAGTTCAGGTAACTGGGGTCAAGTTCAGGCAAGGACTGTAAGCAGATCCGGGATGCAGGCCAAAGGTCAAGGGCAGGAGAAGGCAAGAAGTCCAAGGTACAAGCCAGAGGTCAGGGGTCGGAGACAGCAGCAGATCCAGTGAAACAAGCCGGGGGTCAGGTACAGGAGAAGGCAAAGAGAGGTCAGGTCCGATCTGGGTCAAAAACAGGTTCAAGCGGGTTCAAGAGGTATAACATAGGCAAACGCTGACAACAATCCAGCAACCCGCCATGAGCTTGCGCGCGCCCGTGCACGCGTCGCACCTTGGAACCGCGCATGCGCACGCGCCGTTCACGCACGGGCATGCACCGTGGCACCACCCGGAAGTTAGGGCTTCTGGTACTCTGACACAATGATTTACTGTAATCACATTCATAGTTTCATTACGTCCAGGCTGGGATCCCTGGGAGCCTTGTGCCAATCTAGACAGGCAACATTTCTTAGGAGGATCATTTCCTCTTTGTGTTTTTCTCTTTTTCATTGTTTGGAGTATATAGTGACCCATGGATGGTGTATCAAAAAACAAAGAAAGGGAGGGGAAAGGAAAAGGGGAAGAGGGGGAGCACTCACATATGCCACATCCGTAATTATGAAAACAAAGAAAAACAGTTATTCGAAAAAACGGTAATTGATGGTCGGATTTTTGAGGCAAGACGGGAATATATAAAAATTAGAAATTTTATTACAAAATTAGAAATCTGACATAAACAATAAAGATAGTAAAAACATATAAAATATATAATATATATATGGACAATATCCTCTGTGCATCGCCTACGCGTTTCACCGTTGGGCTTCCTCAGGACGAGCAGAAGAAGCAGAAGAAATTTAACAATGTAAGGATATATTTCATTGTCGGAAATAAAACATATTATATTAACATAACAGCAACAACAGAAATTTTTAATGGTTTTAAAATAAATATGCATGATAACATCTCTTGCGACATCATAATGGGTACAGCCATCTCAAAGCATTCCAAAAAGGTTATACAGATATATCAAAAAAGGTCCGGATGCAATCGAGGAGTCTCCAAAGTGTGATAAACAGACAACAATACACTAGTAAAGAAAGGAAATGACAATAAAGGGACACCAAGAAAAAAGAGAAAAAAATACAAATAAATTGTTAAATGTGTAGAAACGTACCCGAAAATAATTCGGTGAACCTAAAATGTCAACCATAGCATGTATACATCAAGGGGAACCAGATCTATGAATAAGCACAGAGCAGACCAGCACACAAAACAAGGTTGATATACGGCTCAAGATAGTAATAAAGCCATTAAGATGACCCATGGATGGGCTTCATTGATCTAGACTTGAGATCTATGCAACAGTCCTCCACACTATCAGATACCCCATGTCTTCGTTTAGCTAATAAGGCTCCCAGTGTATATAATTTTTAAAAGTAAAGTTGTATCAAAGCTACCTTCGAAATTGCTTCTTACGATTCACTTTGCAAAAAACACCCAATCACATGCAAGAAAAAAAAAACAGCATTTTTGCTTGCACCTGATTGGATGAGGGAAGTCAGCAGAGCTTTTGATCATTTACTAAGCTCTGGAGCAACTGCTCTTGCAGAGTGCAACTGCACACAGTCTATTTGCCTTTAGTAAATCAACTCGGTGGTGGAATTATCAGGGTTGCAGCAGTCACACCTGAGACTGGGACCTGGCGTTCCGCCACTTCGGGGGGAGGCCTAAAAAACCTGTCTGACAGCGTGAGGGGCCTGCCCATCTGCTAGTGTGAGGGGCCTGTCTGCTTGTCTGTCAGTGTGAGGGGCCCGCCCGTCTGCCAGTGTGAGGGGCCTGCCTGTCAGTGTGAGGGGCCACCTGTCCATTCTGGCTGTGCTACTTCATGAATCCTTGCACCTGGGCCTTGAAGTTTCTAGTTATGCTTCCGGATCAACCCTAATGTCTCCTTATTTCTGTAGCCCAGCACCTGGCTATATATGTAAAATAGTAAAATCAAATTTTTTACATTATGATCCAATTTAAATTAGCGGCTTATTTAAACTAGATTTAAACTAGATTATTTTCTTTTGTTAGAGTTGCTAGGTAGTGACCTATATATTGCATTCTAAAACAGTGCAGTACTGATGGTTTTGTTGTATTAACATAGATTGATAAAGAAGCTATTAAGTGCAAGGAAATAATAGTTTTTCAAGAAACAGAACCTCAGGCGAATTCCTAATTACGTTTGTGAAGGATGAACAAAGTAAATTGCAAAACAAAAATGTTTTTATATACTAAGTGAAAGATTAGGGCAACTTCCCATTCACCTTTAACAGAGGCCCCTGATAATATCTGCATAGTGAACCGCAAAAATCCAGGACAAAACTTTGGGAAGGCCACAATTTACACTATGATTGATATATATATATATATATATATATATATATATATATATATATATATATATACACTAATAGTGATTAAGTTGGCGTTTGTACATTTCCAGCAACAAGACCAGTGGCGGTTCGTCCATAGAGGGCGCTGGAGTGCCGCCCCCTCTGGCTCTAACACCGCCACTGAGTGTAATAACATAGATTCATGCATTGCATAAATCTATGTTATTGTCGCCGCTGCCACTGGTCTATTCAGACCACCTGAATAACGACAGCTGGTTGGCTGTACGGAAGTGCCTATCAGTGCCAGTGGTGGGGGGAAAGGGGCATTTTACAGGGCACATCGGCGACGAAGGGCACAGTGACATCAATGGGCACAGTGGCGACAATAGGCACAGTGTGGACAATGGGCATAATGGGGACAATTGGCACAGCGGCATGAATAGGCACAGTGGCGACAATTAAAGGGCACAGTGACATCAATGGGCACATTTGCGACAATTAAAGGGCACAGTGGCTGTGTTTGATGGCATGGCACAGTGGCTGCGTTTGATGGCATTACACAGTGGTGACAATTGATGGCACAGTGGCTGCGTTTGATGGCATGGCACAGTGAATGTGTTTGAAGGCATGGCACACTGGCGCAAATTGAGGGCACAGTGGTGCGAATTGATGGCACAGTGGCTGCGTTTGATGGCATGGCACAGTGGCTGCGTTTGATGGCATGGCACAGTGGCTGCGTTTGATGGCATGGCACAGTGGCTGCGTTTGATGGCATGGCACAGTGGTGCGAATTGATGGCACAGTGGCTGCGTTTGATGGCATGGCATAGTGACTGCATTTGAAGGCATGGAACAGTGGTGACAATTGATGGCACAGTGGCTGCGTTTGATGGCATGGCCTAGTGACTGCATTTGATGGCATGGCACAGTGGTGCAAATTGATGGCACAGTGGCTGCGTTTGATGGCATGGAACAGTGGTGACAATTGATGGCACAGTGGCTGCATTTGATGGCACAGTGACTGCATTTGATGGCATGGCACAGTGGTGACAATTGATGGCACAGTGGCTGCGTTTGATGGCATGGCACAGTGGTGACAATTGATGGCACAGTGGCTGCATTTGATGGGCACAGTGAGGCTGCAGATTTTTTTTCCGTTTGTGCTCCCCCAAAAATTTTAAGCACCAGCTAGCCACTGAACAAGACCACTAGAGGGGGCATAAAAAAACACCTGTTTCCATGGATTCATAAACTTGCTGGCTGTACAATTGAGGCATCGTTCCCTCGCAGTATTTAGAATCCCTCTCACCAGTGAGAGGCCTCATAGGTGAGGCTAGCCTCAGTATAGAATGTAGAACACTCCTCATAGTCTTCCTTAGGCCAATGTCACACTAGCAATCTTATCATTGGTGACAACTTGCCTTGTATGCAATCAGTATGCAATAGGCCCAAGAGTCACACCCATGCCTTCCTTGAACGGGTAAAGGATGCTTTAACATATGCTTGTTGTTAGCCTGTATTAGCTCCCTCATTAGAAGGAAACACTGACCAAAGTCTAAATACATTGTGGTATTGGGAAGATTATACTCAAGCAGTAGGTGCATTTACAATACGCCTGTTCATAACTGTATTTCAGAGGGTCATACATATGCTTTTATATCTCACTTACAGTTAAAGACTATCTCCACTTTTGTTGAGAAAAAAATATTCCCCTCTGGTTGGTCAATGTACATTGCAGGGGTTTTAACAAACTTTGTTGAATATTCCAACCTTTTAAAATTTTGAAGAAATAGCTGTTTGTTTGTCTGTGTCCATGTAAAAAGGGAACCTATATGGGAGCGGTTTTGTAATTATCAATCTGCTGCTGCACCTGCAGGGCAAAAATTGCAGGGTTTTCATCCCTTTAGACATAGGGCCAGATTCTCAAAAGAGTTACGACGGTGTATCTCAGGAATCACCGTTGTATCTCTGTTTTTGGCCCCGGGTATCTATGCAAGTGATTCCTTGCCTTTGGCCCTATATACTTTGAACAGCATTATACAGGGGGTGCAAACAAGACAGGCATTGTAGGTTTGTTGTTAAGTAAAATCTGTTTGTAATTTTCAACTGGTACTTCTTTTAAAGTGTAGCTTCAGCCATAAAATCTTTCTTTAAGCTTTTCTGAAAACATAGTGAAGGGTTATCACCCCCTGTAACATTTGTTTTGCTGTCTGTGTGCATCTGTTCAGAAGATTGCAATTCACTTTCTGTCCCAATGACAAATGATGTTTTGAAAATGTTGGTTTTGTAGTGAAACAAGGATTGGTGATAAAGCATCAGTGGACAGGAGACACCTCTTACAGAAGAGAATTTCCCTTCCTAGAGGTTGATTTCCTCTCACTTCCTGTTGTCTCCTTCCGTTTGCAAGTAGGAGTCGTTTGTAAGTTGGATGTTTGAAAGTAGGGGCCTGCCATATATACTCTGCAGAAATTTGGGCCCTAGGTGTTGGTGTTGCCACAACACTGTAAGCCCTCACAGTTAGTCTTGGTGGGCGCTGGAACGCCCTGCTGTGTGAACTATTATATCAAGAATTGTAATTACATGCCATTGTTGAACAGTGGTAGAAAAATTGGGCCTTTGGTGCTGGCGCTGGTGCCACAACTCTGTAAGCCCTCACAGTTACTCTTGGTGGGCACAGGAATGGGCCCTGCTGTGAAATAATAGATCAAGAATTGTAATTACATGCCCCTGTTGAACAGGGGCAGAAAAATTGGGCCTTTGTTGGTGGTGCTGGTGCCACAACACTGCAACCCCTCACAGATACTCTAGTTGGAGCGCAGGAATGAGCCCGCTGCAAAGTATTGCATCAAAAATTGTAATTACACGCCCCTGTCAAACAGGGGCAGAAAAATTGGGCCTTAGGCACTGGTGCTGGTGCCACAACACTGCAACCCCTCACAGATACTCTAGTTGGAGCACAGGAATGAGCCTGCTGCAAAGTATTGCATCAAAAATTGTAATTACACGCCCCTGTTAAACAGGGGCAGACAAATTGGGCCTTAGCCACTGGTGGTGGTGCCCAGAACCAAAAATGTTCTTACAAGCTATCAGCATGATCATTGAGGAGGAAAAAGATAGTCACTCAACATAACAGGATAGTCACTCAGCATCAGCATAGGCAGTCTTGAAGGGATCTGACATTTAAAAAAAAAAAATACTCAGTTACATTGAGTGAGTGAGAAACTTATATAGCGCAACAAATGCGAACTTAATCGCCTCAAGGCGCTTGGCATCCAGAGTTGTACAGGTCTTTCAGAAGAGGTGGGTCTTCAGTTTTTTCCTAAAAACCCGATGGTTTTCTTCCAAGCGGATGGTCGTGGGTAGAGCATTCCAGAGCGGTGGTCCTTGGACCGAGAATCTAGGTTCTCCGTTCTCATTAGCATCAGGTGCTTGGTAGCTGGTGGTGATCCAAGCCTGATTCATTTTTATGAAGGTCAGTCGATCAACCGAGTCGGTGGAGAGGCGCACACGGTGATCGGTTACAAAGCCTCCAGCAGTACTGAATGTGCGTTCTGAAAGAACGCTGGATGCAGGACAAGCCAGTAGCTCAATTGCGTACTGTGCAAGCTCTGGCCAGTGATCCATCCTCAAGACCCAGTAAGCCAGAGGATTTTCGGTGGGAAAGGTGTCCAAGTCTGATCTTGCCCCTAGGTATTCCCGCACCATGTAAAACAGACGCTGGCGATGGTTGCTGGAACCCTGGGGCTGCGGACTAAAAAATTGTCTAAACGTATTGGTCAGACGGCCACCTTCTCCACCGCTCCTTCTGTGACTCACCAAAGTTTTGTAACCCCCCAGTCTCTGGGAACGCGTTGCACAGACTTTTCTGCATGTCCTCCTGAAGATGTTTCATCTTCTGCTCCCTCTGCATCGCCAAGATAAGGTCCGCAACCTTATTCTTGTAATGTGGATCAAGGAGAGTTGCCAGCCAGTAATGATCCCTCTCCTTGATAGCACAAATTACGAGGATCCTTCCGCAGGCTTTGCAGGATCAGGGAGGCCATACAACGTAGATTTGCTGAGACATTCGGTGCAGAGTCCTCTGGGTCGCTGAGGATGACAGGATCTGCAGCCACCTCATCCCAGCCACGTACAAGTCCATGGGTTCCTCGGGACTGTAATTGATCCCTTGAAGACTGCTGCTTATGCTGAGTGCTAGGCTCCACCTCCATGCTGACACAATCCTCCTCCTCCTCTTCCTGTGTGATAGGCGGGCAAGCAGGAACACTGTCTGGACAAAGGGGGCCTTCAGAGGTAAGGAAGTCCTCCTCTTCCTCCCTCTGTTCTGCCTCAAGGGCCCTGTCCATTATTCCACCCAGCGTGTGCTCCAACATGTGAATAAGAGGGACAGTCTCACTGATACATGCACTGTCACTGCTCACCATCCTCGTGGCCTCCTCAAATGGTGGCAGGACAGTGCATGCATCCCTGATCATGGCCCACTGGCGTAGGGAAAAAAAACAAGCTCCCCTGACCCAGTTCTGCTGCCATATTGGCACAGATACTTGATGGCCCTCTGCTGCGTGTGCAGCCGCTGCAGCATGACCAACGTAGAGTTCCACCTGATGGGGATGTCACAGATTAGGCGGTTCTTGGGCAGGTTGCTTTCCCTTTGGAGGTCTGCCAGCCGAGCACTGGCATTATATGACCGTCGGAAATGCACAAGACTTTCCTGGCCTGCTTCAGGACATCTTGTAAGCTCAGATACCTGCCCAAGAACCGCTGTACCACCAAATTAAGGACATGAGCAAAACAGGGCACATGGGTCAGTTGTCCCTGTTGCAGGGCGGAAAGGAGGTTGGTGCCATTGTCGCAAACCACCATTCCTGGCTTAAGCTGGCGTGGCGTCAACCACCTCTGTGCCTGCCCCTGCAGAGCTGACAGAACCTCTGGCCCAGTGTGGCTCCTGTCCCCCAAGCACACCAGCTCAAGCACCGTATGGCATCTCTTTGCCTGCGTACCTGTCTGGACATTGCCTTCCACATGGCGGTAGAGAGCCAGAATCGCCTTCCGTGAGAAAAAGTGGCGTTTGAGAACTGAGGTACCGCAAATTCCACAAACTCAGGGAAGGGGGCAAAATCTACCAACTGAAAAGGCAGCAGTTGAAGTGCTAGCAAATTAGCTAAGCTAGCATTCAACCGCTGGGCATGTGGATGGCCGGGAGAGAACTTCTTTTGGCGCTGCAGCAGCTGGGGCAGGGAAATTTGCCTGGTACAATCTGCCATCGGTGTACCGATAGTAGGTTGCCTACATGTACTAGGCTGTGACACACCTAATTCTACACCTTCAGTCCTATCAGTACAGGCTTCAGAGAGGACTGAGGGTATAGTGGGGTTGGAGATCCCAGCTGATGAGGGGCAAGGGTAGGTCCGCTTTGTTCTTTGGTGTGGGTCTTTGAGGTACGCTTGCCAACGAACTGCATGGCAGGTCGACATATGTCTGGTCAAGCATGTGGTGCCCAAGCTGGTGATGTTTTGGCCACGCGAGATATGCTTGAGACATATGTTGCAAATAGCAACGGTGCAATCTGATGCACTCGTCTCAAAAAAGGCCCACACCAAAGAACTTTTGGAATAACGCTGAGACACAGCAGCGCCCTGCATATGCGTAGCTCTGCGTTGTGATGCAGGAGGTGTGTTGCCCTTAAGCTGGCCTCTGGAGGGCATCCTGCCTCCTTGGAGATGTGCCTGTGCCTCCTCCTCCTTCTCTCTCCTATCAGGCACTCACGTAGAGTCAGTGACCTCATCTTTCCCTCCCTCCGTATCACTGTAGAAAACCTGGCAGTATGCTGCAGCTGGGGGAACATGACTGCCAGATTACTGTCCTTCTTGGGCACCCCCTCTTTCTGGGTCACGTTACTGCCTTCCTCCATCTGTGTACCATCATCAGAGCCTTCAAAACGCTGTGCATCCTCATGCAGCATGTACCCAACACTGTGGTCAAACAGTTCGGGGGACTCCTCAGGAGGACATGATGGGGTTAGGGAAGGAGTGACTGATGCCATTGAGCAGAGGGAAGGGGATGCCTTGGCAGCTGCTTTGCCAGACAAAGTACCCTGAGCCTGGGTGAGAGAGGATAAGGAGGATGAGGACAGCTTGGTCATCCACTCTACCAAGTCTTCGGCACGTTGTGGCTCAACACGGCCAGCTGCCGAAAACAAGGACGAGTGTGTCCAACGGCCACGTGCTGATGAGGATGCACCGCGTCCACGACCAGCACTGTTGCCTCTAGATGCAGAGCCTGCTTGCCCTCTTGACTCTCTGCCTTTCCTTGTTGTCCTTCCAGACATACTAATGGCCTGCAGAGGACAAAGGCAGTACACACACCTCGTAGCTTTAGGTGCAAACTGCAGAGGACACGGGCAGTACACACCAAGTAGCTTTAGGTGTAAACTACAGAGGACACGGGCAGTACACACCAAGTAGCTTTAGGTGCAAACTGCAGAGGACAAAGGCAGTACACACCACGTACGGTAGCTTTATGGTGCACACTGCAGAGGATACGGGCAGTACATACCAAGTAGCTTTAGGTGCAATCTGCAGAGTACACGGGCAGTACACACCAAGTAGCTTTAGGTGCAAACTACAGAGGACACGGGCAGTACATACCAAGTAGCTTTAGGTGCAAACTGCAGAGGACAAAGGCATTACACACACTACGTAGCTTTAGGTGCAAACTGCAGAGGACACGGGCAGTACACACCAAGTAGCTTTAGGTGCAAACTACAGAGGACAAAGGCAGTACACACACCACATAGCTTTATGGTGCACACTGCAGAGGACACAGGCAATACACCATGTGAGAATACTGCAATCACCTGCCTGCCAGTAAATTAGGAATAGCTGATCTAGCTAAACTATACAGTGTATAAATATATGTACAACACCTGGGATGCATATATATCCTCTATACACTGTGGGCCAGATTCTCATAGATTGGAGTAAAACTGTGCGGGCGTAACGTATCTCGTTTACGCTACGCGGCCGCAAGTTTTACGGGCAAGTGCTTGATTCACAAAGCAGTTGCCTGTAAAGTTGCAGCGGCGTAGCGTAAATTCTCCAGCGCAAGCCCGCCTAATTCAAATAATCCAGGTAGGGGGCGTGGATCATTTAAATTAGGCGCGTTCCCGCGCCGATCGTACTGCGCATGCACCGTCCCTAAAATTTCCCGGCGTGCATCGCGCTTAATGACGTCGCAAGGACGTCATTGGTTTCGACGTTAGCGTAAATGGCGTCCAGTGCCATTCATGGACGACTTACGCAAACGACGTACTTTTTTAAATTTTGACGCGGGAACGATGGCCATACTTAACATTGGTTGCCCCTCATATAGCAGTAAATTCACTGCGTCGACCGCGCGTACGTTTGGGAATCTCGCGTAATTGGCTAATTTGCATAGACGACGGGGAAAACGACGTCGGCGACACCTAGCGGCGGGAAAAAAAATTGCATCTAAGATCTGACAGCGTAAGAGCCTTACGCCTGTCAGATCTAATAGATATCTATGCGTAACTGATTCTAAGAATCAGTCGCATAGATACGCCGGGCCAGATTAGGACTTACGACGGCGCAAATGGCGTTGCGCCGTCGTAAGCCTTTTGAGAATCTGGCCCTGTAACTTTAACTGACTAGCCTTCCTGCTCTATCTACCTAGAAAAAATGACACACTCTCTCTCTCAATCTCTCTCTAACCACTGCCACAACACACTACACAAGGCCGACCTGCAGGTGGCCTTTTATAGTGTGGAGCGTGTACTAAATCCCCTGAGCCATAATTGTGCAAAGCCACCCTGGCTTTGGCCAATTATGGCTCTCCGTTTTTTGCACGCTGTGATTGGCCAAGCATGCGGGTCATAGTGTATACTTGGCCAATCATCAGCCAGCAATGCACTGCGATGCCGCAGTAAATTATGGGCCGTGACTCGCCACTCGAATTTGGCGCGAACGACCCGTAACGTTCGTATTTCGACGAACGGTCGAACATACGATGTTCGAGTCGAACATGGGTTTGACTCGAACACGAAGCTCATCCCTATTCATGATCTCAATTAACCGATTAGGAGGGTGAAGGTATTTAAATATCTACATTCCCATAACATGGATGTAGTGTGCTTCCAAGAAACTCATATTAAAACATTCTATCAAATATGTTGGAGGTTACTGTCCTCAAATTTTTCAAATTACCTCCCAAACCAAGCAAAGGTGTTTACGAATATAGAAAAGTATATTGAAAAAAAATGTACGCTTTGACTGTGTCAAAAAAAATTGCCGACCCAAATTGTCATTACTTATTACTGCAGGCAAACTTCAGGATAATGTCATTACTACACTTACCTAATATTGCCCTAATTCCTAAAAATGCTTTTATTTCTCTTGGAGGAACATCAAAAGGATATGATCCTATTTGTGCAGGGACACTAGTTTAACCCCCAAGCTAAACAAGTCCTCCTCCAAGGGACAAAACTTACTCTGCCGATGCAAAAAAGAGTCTGTTAACTCAATCTGAAGGGACTTACACACCCCAACAAAAGATTTCACACACTACTCTCATCCCCATAAATTGCATTCCAGAATAGAGCATTTTTTTTTTTAAATGTCAGGCCTTTCGTTCAAGCATACCTTTGGTGCATATTCTGTCTGTGCCCTGGTCTGACCACGATCCCATGTTTTTTTTTGTTCATCTTTGATCGCCAAATCAGTCGTTTTCTCATAGATGTCTAATGATTAATTACTGTTGGGTTAAAGGGGTCTTGTCACAAATCAAAGAGAAGTCCGATAAATACTTTCTCGGGAATACCCGATCAGTTGACTCTTCTCTTGGAAGCCTATTAAGCATTTATTAAGAGCCATATCATTTAACTCTATTCTCATTGGAGAAGAAAATTGTCCGTGATATTTTGCACTGATTCTTATTTGCACTAACATACAATTTTTCAGGACAAGCTTTTGGGGTATGTCCCCTTCTTCAAGGTTCCTCATTGGAGAAGGAATGTCTTGTGCTTATAAGTAAATTATAACATGACCTATCATTAGATTCTAATGCCGCGTACACACGACCGTTTTTCGCAATGTAAAAAATTACATTTCTTTAAATGTCATTAAAAAACGATCGTGTGTGGGCTCCAGAGCATTTTTACGACGTAAAAAATGGGCATTAAAAATTTAGAACATGCTCTAAATTTTCGTGTTGTTTTTAACGTTGTAAAAAATGGTCGTATGTGGGCTTTAACGATGTGAAAAAAATGTGCATGCTCAGAAGCAAGTTATGAGACGGGAGCGCTCGTTCTGGTAAACTAGCGTTTGTAATGGAGATAGCACATTCATCACACTGTAACAGACTGAAAAGCGCAAACCGTCTCTCACAAAAGTTTTACTAACACAAAATCAGCAAAAGCAGCCCCAAGGGTGGCGCCATCCAAATGGTACTTCCCCTTTATAGTGCCGTTGTACGTGTTGTACGTCACCGCGCTTTGCTAGAGCATTTTTTTTCACGATTGTGTGTAGGCAAGGCCGGCTTAACAATAATCGGGTTGAAAAAAATGTTGTTTTTTTCTAGACCATTAAAAACGGTCGTGTGTATGCGGCATAAGACTTTAAAATCACACCCCTCCACAATTAGCAAAGTTTGGCTTTAACACTGCCTGTTTTGATCATGTCTTAACAGAGGAGTTTCTGAACATATTCAACACCCTCAAATACCAGGTTAACCACTTTGGTGGCTGTTATCATCCCTATGGAAGTTTGCAAGGCTATCAAAACTTTAAACCCAGGTAAAAAGTAGGATCTTGAAGGCTTGTATGCTTTATTCTATAAAAAAAAAGTGTCTAACACGTTTAAAACTTTGAAAGCCCATATACTGATAGTTGCCAAACCAAATAAGGATCTTCATATGTGGTCGAACTACAGGCCTATCTTGCTTTTACATATAGAGCTACAAATTTTCACCTAAATTATCACCCGATTAAATACTTGATTAGATCAGTTCTTTCATTGTGATCTTACAGGTTTGATAACCTTAAGACAAGCAAGTGATAACATCCATTGCAGAGTATATTTCATTTAATTAATGTCATGTTGTTTAATGGGGTAATTTGTTGCCCTGTACGCATAGCCTACAGTAGAGTAAAACTTCACATTTCTGTGTTGACAGTTTTTGTTTGTGTAGAAACAAGAGGCATTTGGCACTGGACAGTGCAGGTTAATGCATGGCCTCTTTCTGTATTGTAAGCATAGCTCCTAATTGTCCCTGATTTCAAAGGACTGTCCCTGATTTGGAACAAAATCCCTTTGTCCCTCTTTCCTCCTCATGTATGCCTCATTTTGGTCTGATCTATATAGTTGTATATAAAATGCACTTTTTATCTTTTGAAATGTTTCTCAGTGCTAAACTCTTCATCCAATTTCAAAATTGCTGCATTGGTACATTTCAAAAGCCAGTATAAAGGAATAGTGTGGGGGGGGGAAACAAAAGTACTTGTGGGTTTAACTAATCAATTTTTGTATAAATCTCCTCTAAGGGGATGTGCCAGGGGGTGTATTCTATGTCTCCATATTTTTGCTAATAGGTGTCCCTCGTTACTATCTAAAACATTTGGGAGATATGGTGTAAGACCAGACACTTCCTGTGAAAAAACTATATATTCCACAATTCTTCAGTCTGTCAATCTATGGCTGGTGCAGGTGCGAGTGACAAAGACACAAACAGACACAGACAAAAAGAGCATTCAAAGATACACATAAAGCTCACAATGCAGATGAAAGCTTTTTTATTACATGATTACTCCCACATTTGTGATGTGATACAGAGTGGATGGCAAGGCATGCATTAAATGCTGCATGAACCGGAAAAGGAAGTTGTCTTGTCCATTTAATGCATACAAACAGCCTAGCATAGGGACTCGATCAGCCTTGACACACAACATGCATACCTTCCAACTTTGGAACTTGAGAATGAAGGACACCCCTTTCAAATCAAAGTCCCTCCTTCACATGAGGTTTCCCTTGCTTTACATCAGAGTCTCCCCTTTCACACCATGAGTCCCCACCTTCGCACTCAATAGGAGGGAGGGGCCAATAGCACCAAAAAGAGGAGAATCTAGGCTTTAAATTAGAATTACTCATATCAGGAGTTCCTCATTTTATCATTTGAGTCCCCTCTTTATATCAGGAGTCCCACCTTAACATCAGAAGTCCCCCTTTGCACATCGGAACTCCCCCCTATAGAACATCCTCTCCTTCAAATCAGAGTCTGCCATCCTTCACATTGTTCACTTTTGCATCAGGTAGTCCCCCCTTTATGTCAGGGTTTCCCCCGTTCACATCAGAGTCCCTCTTTACTTCAGTAGCCCTCATTTTGCATCCGGTGGTTAACTCTTACATCAGGAGTTCCCCCTTACATCTGAAGTCTTCCTTCAAAAAAGGTGTCCTCCTATACATCAGAGATCACCCTTTGCATCAGGAGTACCCCCTTAAAGCAGGAGCACCCTACTTAGCATCAGAAATCCTCCTTTAACATCACAATCCCTCAGTGCACACAGCCCCACAGTGCTCCTGGCTGACTGGATTTAAAAATATATATATATATATATATATATATATATATATATATATATATATATATATATATTTTTTTTTTGCATTCGTACATGTTACCCAAGGCAGTACACACCCTCCCCTGGCCCCATTTCTATTTTTGATACCGTTTTGCCTATTGAGCATTTTTATTTTGATAGATTTGGCACATATTAATTTCAATGGTGTTTGGGTGCAGAAACCAAATTTTTTTGAAGTCTGCTCAACCCTACTTCAACCAAACCCAGGACAGTTTGTCTCATCACTAGCCAGCAAAAGAATTGCTAGAGTGGGCATTGACCAAACCTGTTTCCATGGCATTGCTTTTTCTTTCGCTGCTCGCTTTTATATTAAAAGGAGACAATATATTACAGTGGATTAAACCCTCTAACCACCCAACTAAAGTGTCAATTTAAGCCCTAATGAAGGAAAGATGTTTCAGTAATAAGAAAATATTCTTGGTATACAACACAGAAGCTTTCTAGATACAGCTGATTTCAGGTAGAGTGAAACAGAACTGTTTTTTAATAAGAGGAAAAAAAAATAACAAGATTTTTGTAAAATTATTTATTGTGCATAACTAACAGTCAAATACATCTTACTGTCCCATGCAAAATCAAATAGCAATATATTAGGAGCATCACACACACCCTAAAGATTTAGTCAGTGGAAACCCAAAATAGTCTGGAACCACAGAACCCCATCTATGGGCTTATTTATCATTGTACAACATAATGAGCAAAGCAGCAACCCATGGTGACCAATCAGATTTCAGTTTACTGAAAACAAAACAGTGTAAGGTGGATTGAACTGACCATTGTGTACTTCGCTTTGCTTATTACCTTATTCTATAGAATAAGCTTGGTACACCATATTGGTGTTTTGCATTTTCAGGTCGCATCAGGTCGAAAAAATCGTTGTTTTTTCTAGACCATTAAAAATAGTCGTGTGTACGCGGCATAATACTTATCTGAGCCCCATTTCGATCCAGCAATGTTGCATGATTGTCTCGGCTGCCCCAGGACTCCCTTCCTCATTGGCTGAGACAGCAGCAAAGTGCTATTGGATCCCTCTGCTGTCAATCAAGGCCAGTAAGAAAATGAGGAGAGAGAGGGGGCAGGGCCAGGCCACAGCTCCGTATCTAAATGCAAACACAGAGTTGTGGCTCAGCTCAGGTACCCCCATAGAAATCTGCTTGCTGTGGGGGCACTCAACAGAAGGGAGGGGCCAGGATCGCCAAAAAGAGACTTGAGCAGAGGAGGATATGGGCTGCTCTATGAAAAAACTACTGCAACAGAGCAGGTAAGTAGGACATGTTTGTTATTTTGAAACAGAAAAAAAATTATACAATCATTGGTTGTATAAAAAAATCCCCTATTTCTTGAAACTTCCTTAGTGTTGCCTAGCCCCAGTTCTATCATTTAAGATACTGTTTGCACTGCTTCCTACTGGTGGAATTTGGCATTGCAGTACAAGCATAAAATATAGAGGGACCAAGATGTTTCAGTGGTCACATTTTAGTTCCCCCCATCAAACACTGTAAAGAACAATGCAAAGAACTCTTCTGTAAGAAGTAAAAACTGGAAAAAAATAAAAACCTCCCTTTAGGATAAATTAGGCTGGTACACAAGAACAGTTTCATATTTTGCTCCTTTCACAAAGGGAATTTTAGGTTTATGTTTTGCTATTTGATTATAGAAAAAAATAACATTTAAATGTTTATGGTAAGAGAAAAGACAAAACTAAATGAAACCACTGCAAATTAGAGGCAGATCAATATCTTAAAATATTCCTAACAGTCCCTCTCAGATTAAGCGAGAAAGCGATTAAAAACTATTTTGTGATAGGTCACAATTGGACTCAAAATACCATTATCCCAACATGTGTGAAAGGGGTAGGGAATGGAGCAAATTTACTGTATTACTAATATGAGCCAAAGTTTAATCCAGGTAACTTTGCAAACTGTAAAAAGCACTTAAATATATTTTCTTCACTTTCCTGTAAGTGAATCTAATTTGTATTGTGCCACATTCCACTGACTAAATATATGTTTCCACTGACTAAAGCCATTTTCTGGATAAAAGTACTGCACACCTGACATTTAGCATAAGTACCTAGTTTACCAGCAAAAATAAATGTAATTTAGCAATCTCTACACTCGTCATCTTCCAAGCAGTTTGTGTGTAGGTTCCTGACCCACTCTTATTTAAATTGTAATTTACTTTTATTCCGTTTTTATTTCCTATCATTTGATAGGTTTTTCATTATGTGAAGAAGTACTTTTAAAACGTTTATACATAACATTTTACAAGAGCTGTCTGTATGAATGATATCAATTACAAGTTACAAAGGTCTTACAGTAAAAACAGTATAGTATCCAACAAATTTCCTTTCTGTCTCTGAAATTCTGTCTTTCTTACATAGAACTGATTATGTATAAAAACAAAAATGAGAAAAAAAAAAACCTTTTCAAAATCATTCTCACAAAACCAATGTACATAGTATGTCTTATATGAAATACACATTTTGTTACCTTTCTATTTTAGGCACACCAGGTGCTTGTAGACTTATATTAGAAACAATAAAATATAACAACTTTATTTTATATATTAAGAAAGGCGATGTCTCAATAAACTTGACCCCAACTGTTAAAGAAGTGAGTTCATACCTTATACAATCATCTTAAAAACAAAATTGTGCTCCTCTGCAGTAGCCCCTTGTTATATTTTCCAATATATTCTATCATATTAGACTTTAAGCTTGGAAGAAGATTCTGCATTGGACACCATTGAATACACAGCATCCTTAAGCAGATCTGTTTAGATCTGACCCTTTTTCGCTGACCATTTTTTTTATAATTTATGACAAAAATGGGGGAAAACCCTTGAAATACCTTCTTTATGACATAAACTGGACATCCATTATAATTAGTCATACAGTATATGCCAACATCTGGTCACATGATTCAAGCCAAACAGGTTTAGGGATTACACTTCTGTCAAAGCAGGATGGTCAGGTTAGGGGGTTCTAATTATAAGTGCACTTTAAAATCTTATTCCACCATTCACATGAAAAAAAAAAATCTAATTTACTTATAAAATTAACCATATTTTGAATTTGTATGCCCCCCTTTCATATTGGTTATATTATATAAGGTATATTTTAAATTGAATGCATCAATATTTTTAAGCTCTACGATATTGCATAAATTGTGCATTGCTCTGAAATATGATACATGATAAATGTAGTGACAGCCCAATTGGTATCCAATTTGAAAGGACAGCAAAAACAAAGGAGCACAGTCCACTGTATAAGGATTTGTAGGAGGACCCCTGCAAAAGACCAGCATATTTCTAGGAGTGTCTTTAGGAGGGGGTTTGTGGAAACAGGATTACAAACTGGTCGGTATGTTCTCTTCTTTAACACTGTTGTAGGTTTGCTTAGAAGCTAGTGAGACAGGCCTTTTAATTCATGGTATAAAATATCTCATTATTGTTCTCTCTGTGGAAACCAAATGCAAACTAACTGCGGAGTGCTGACTTTATTGCTTTTTGATTTAGGATATATCATTTTCATTAGGGAATAGGATGCTAAGTTTAGCAGTGATGATTAAATTCTGACATGTCCACATTATGTAATATTTAATATGGGGGCTTCTTTATCAAAAGAACTGACTTTACAGATGGCTGTGGTTAGCACAGTTGTTGTGTAAATGGGTGTATTAATGCTGGACTCCAGAAATGCAGTATATAAAAGCACCATGGTAGAGGTTATATATATATAACAACATTCATTTTTAATACAACTAGTTTAGATACCTGAATCCTGTCTTTACATTAGCCTCCTCTATGCTGGGAGAGTCAGATCGGAGATAGTGGTGCCTTGACTAAGTTGTGTTGCCTAATTGTGATTGAAAATGACCTCATGTGCACGACGACTTGGCTGAACAGAATAATAAATCTTAGGGCAGGTAGAAGTGGTTTGATTATATGAACTTCAACTATCGTATTTATTGGCATATAAAACGCACAGGCGTATAACACGCACCCTAACTTTAAGAGGGAAGTTTCAGGAAAAAAACGTTCCACAGCCCCTTGCATATAACACGCAAGCACAGTTTACCCACTATTACCCTCAGGGTAAAAAAGTGAGTGTTATACGCCAATAAATACAGTATTTATTTAACAGTTGCCTGGAATTAAACACCAACAGGTACATGTATACAACAACCATAGTCCTCCTAGGGTTTTGCAGTGGCCACCAGTAATAATGTTAAGACACATGAAATAACATTTATGTACAGGGACTTTTGGGATAACTCTGGGTCATCAATCCTCTGTACAGCATTTATTTAAAGAGAACCTGTCAAGTTCCAAACAACAGCAATAGTAAAATCACCCAGTGATCTATGCACTCAAGAAAAAAAAGTATGTCTCTGTGCCTATATACATAATGGTTTTGCAGAGAGCAGCCACAATCCTCCTCTTCTTGGGTCCCCCACCAGTGCTCCTGGCTTCTCCCCTCTGTCGAGTGCCCCCATAGCAAGCCATTTGCTATGGGAGCACTCATGTGTGCTTGCTCCCGATGCAGCTCTGTGTGTCCATTGACGCACAGAGCTGGCTCAGCCCTGCTCCCGCCCCCTGCCCCTTCCTCACTGGCTGTTATTGACAACAACAGTAGCTAAATGGCTCCTGCTGCTGCCTCTCTGTCCAATGAGGAGAGAGAGAGACCCGAGAGAGCCGCTGCTGTTGTGTGCATTACTGGATCGAGATTGAACTAGGTATTTAGGGGGTGGCTGCACATAGAATAGAATGCATTAAGGTAAAAATCTTTTGCCTTTAGAACCGCTTTATTATATGCCAGGAACAGCAGCTGAATGTCATTTGGTGTTGCTGGGTTTGCTTGGGTTGGCATAATCTGGTTTTCCCTCACGATCCAGACATACTGCTTTTTTTTGCTGGCATTTTTGTTTAGCTTGCTTGAATTGACATTGGAACACACTGGATGTCGTAACCTGACGTGCTTTGCTGGGCTTCTGGTGTGTTCCTATGCCTTTAAGGAGAAATAGGCTGCATCCAGGCATATCTGCCCTTAATTTATTCATTGATATATATATATATATATATATATATATATATATATATATATATATATATATATATATATATATATACGCTCCAACATGGAGACTTTCAAAGATTATCATCACACTTTACAGAGGGGTCTTGATAAGTGTAGCTTCCACATATTGTAAATCTGCAAATGTTTTGCAAATAAAACCTCTGTTTTTAGTGCAAATTGTTAGACAGTGCATTTTTTTTCATGTTGGCTAGCTGGTAAGTGTGCTTTGTTTTTACATACTGCTAGTTCTAGTGTGTAAGGCAGGGGTAGGCAACCTCAGCCCTCCAGCTGTGGTAAAATTACAAATCCCATCATGCCTCTGCATCTAGGAGTCATGCCTATGATTGTCAGGGTCTTGCAATGTCTCATGGGACTTTTAGTTTCAAAACAGCTGGAGGGCCGAGGTGGCCTACCCCTGGTGTAAGGGTTCTCTGGGGATATCAATGTTTGTAAATTGTTCTGTTACTCTGTAAAGTGCTGCAAAATGTGTTGCCACTATATTAATAAGTAAAATAAATCACACAGAATTATTTTTTCTAAACTCGCCCCCAGGGTGGGCACAAAGAGACATATCTTTTTTTTCAGAAATGCACAGCATCCAGGGGACTGTGTGCTATTGTTCTATAGTTAAAAAGTGACAGGTCCTCTTTAGTCTTTTGAAATACACTTTCTAGAGTTTTTTTCTTCTCCGTAACACTTTCAAATTTTTTTTTTTTATTATTTGGAATACTGGTGAAAGATGTTCTAGGTTCTTTATCAGTGCCTCTGAACATCTGTTGCAAGAATTGAATACTGTGTCTTGCAGCTGTGCTTCATCGTCTTTCAGTCTTGTACATCTTCAAACCTGAGCCGAAAGTACTTTGCAGAGATGGCTCTCTACCTGTTCCACAAGGCTCATTTATAGTGAGGCCTGGCAAAACACATGAATTAGGCTCCTGAAAAGCGAGAGGCTGTGTTGACAAGCCATGCAGAACAATTGCTTCTGTCATTTCTTTCTTCTGATACGTATTACACTGATGTGATATTTCAGCTTCGCTTTTCTCCGAATCCAGAATCTTATTTGTAAGACGATCCAAGACAAATGATTCTTCAGACGAGAGGGGATTATTATATGGTGAACTTAAGTCACCTCTCCCATACTGCTGGATGTTCATAGAAAAATTATTTGAAAGATGGCCACCTTCACCCCAAACCACACGAAGCCCTGAGATTCCACGTTGATTGTCTGATTTAAAAGATTTTTGTCCATTGCTCTGGTTGAATTTGGTTATAGTGTTTTCATAGTATTCGGTATACATAACAAAATTGATATTGCAGTTGTTGTTATTGTTGTTATTATTACTGTTCGGACTGGAATAATTTTCATCTTCATTTCCATTAATTTTAGTAACTTTCAACTCACCCTCCTCCAGATCTTTGCGTTCAAAACTTTCTGCATTCATTCTAGAACTCATTCTTTTGGTTAACTCATTTTTAAGTTGTTGAACCCCATCTGAGCCAATCTGTGAGACCTTGTTTTCTCTTTCCTTACTATCCAACATTTCGTTACAAATATTAGCTGGTTTTTCACTTTCCGACTTGCCTTGTTCCCCTCCCTCTGGGGGAGGCCTTACCACATCCACATGCTGCATACCTTCTTCCGGTGGCCATTTGGGTTTGTTGAGAATAACTTTCTCAACTGTGGAATTCTGCCTCGAACTGTCTGGTGATGGAGGCCACGTTATGCTCAGTTTGCCAATTGCACCAGATGTCTGAAGGGCTGCATCATCCAAATTGTCATGCACTTCACCTGCAAGTAAGCTTTGTGTACTTGCCGTACTGGACTCTTTCATTAATGTTTTACTTTTGTCTTGTCTTTCGACTTGGGGTGCTGCAGTTGTAGCTTGAGTTTTTGGATTCCATAGCTCTTTGTGTGGTTTATATCCAAAGCCTTCATCATAATTTCCTTTTGACTTGAAGAGTTGTTTAAAGTGGGGTTTGCAGTATATGTTTCCACGGAGAGAAGCATAATTTCCTAAACTGTGATGAAAGAATAATAAGTTAAACAGAAACATCAAAATTATCCTAATGTATCATAATTTCCACAAGACTTACTGCTATTTAACAGTATTTTACTACAAATGTGCATAGTTTTCAACAGCCAAGGGCTGTGGTCCAGGTCAGTTGCTTGGCTACTAATATATATTTTAGCTGTGCCACTGTTCCTGTGATCAGTTTTTAGTTTTTATCTCCCATAATAGATTGCTAATGGTATTTTCAGATTTCACTGTTGTATCACTCAAGATAGAAAACAGCATACGTGGCTGTACCCTAAAGATTGTGATTCAAAGCTAAAGATATTTGAGATGTCTGGGTGTGTACTTAGCTCAAAAACATTTTTCTGTAACAAGCATAAAGGGCTCCTTTGCACATTTTGGCAGAGGCCTTTTTTGACATAAATGTACGTAAGTAGTAAAGCCAAAACTTTTCTTTTTAAATTTAGAGTATGGAAGAGTTTAAATCCCTATTAGTGTATTTTTTGCTGTCTGCATTGGGGAGAGTTTGTTGTACTTCCTCTTCTGGAGATGTGACAGGAAGTAAGAGAAAATCTCTCCAAAGTGAAGAGCAATCCCCTCTTCCAGGTATCCCCACCCACCTCTTGTTCTGGTGACAGGTGTACAGTTTTACATTTCCCATCACTTATTTTCTTGGTTGCAAGGGTTGCCAGGACAAACAGAGAGTGCAAATCTCTCCAGAAGGGACACAACCAGCAAAACATGTACACTCACCATGAACACCAAACCCACAGCAAAACAGTCCAATATCTCTACTTTACATAAAATGATCAAATAGCACAGCCAATGCATTTTGGGGGCCCAAACACACTTCCTGTTCTAGCAGGGCTACAAAGTAAATGCAAATGTAAAAAACAAAAATATAAAAGTCAAGTGAAACACGAGGTGTGTCCAGAAAGTAATGAGAATTATAGTTTAAAAATTATTTTATTGAAAAAGTTTACAATTGAACATTGTTTTCTTCAAAGTATGCACCTTGTGAGTGTACACAACACTCCCAGCAATTTTCCATTCTTCATAGCATTTCCTGGAAGTCTTCAAGTGGGATGGCATTCAGAGTTGGCACAGTGGCTCTTTGGACCTTATCCACACTACCAAAATGGTGTCTTTTCTGATATTTAGTCATGATTTAATGAAGAATTGACTTGTTAATTCCCTTTGCAATCATTCTGCTAGTGAGCTGTCCATCACAGTTGAGAACAGACCTCATTGCATCCACATTCTGCTCCATTTTTGACCGACGGCTTACTAGCAGAATGATTGTAGAGGAAAAGGAAATTACCAAGTCAATTGTTCATTAAAACATGACTCACGATTTGAACATGAGAAAGGACACCATTTTGGTAGTGTGGATATCATCCAAAGTACCACTACGCAGGCTCTGAACGCCACCCCTCTTGAAGACTTCCAGGGATGCTATGAAGAATGGAAAAATCGCTGGGGGCGTTGTGTATACTCACAAGGTGCATACTTTGTTCAATTGTAAAAAAAATTCAATAAAATATATTTTTTAAATATAATTCTTATTACTTTCTGGACACACCTCATATAACCAGTTATAGTTAATATAATATTTGAATCCAATTAATAGCAGATGCAGACATTATAGTATCTAACAAACAAATAATGAAAATCAGAACACTTCATTGGCAAACAGTAAAATTACTAAAATAGTCTAGGATACCTTATTAAAAACAAGATAATACTACTACTGCATAAATGAAATGAGATTTGTTAGTAAGATTAAATAATAACTGATGATGCAAATGTACTTTTTTGTTACTTTGTTATTGTATAAAGATAAGTGAGACCACAAGTGTGTTCCACACGTATGTTATGGTATTATGTTCATAATTGTGTACCAAAAAATGGATCCATTTCTATAAACTGCAATAAGTAAAAGCATACTTTTGAATGTGCTTAGGTGGACTCAGAGATACCAGATAGATCGGTATCGAATGGAAATGTCATTTATTGCAACTATTACCAATAGCTTGGTCTGCCCCTTAGGGCCTGTTCACACAGGTGATCTGAGATGGGGGGTGGGATAGAAGCAAACAGTTAAGCTACAGTTTAACAGCCCCCCACTCTGACAATGGAGATGCAGCCACCCAGGGCTACACACATGCCATGGCAAAAATCAAATGGCATGTTGCATTTGATGGATGATACCGCTGGCAAATATGATACTCACTCAAGTGCATTACACTCTGATATGGCGTGGCAGTGAGGCATTTTTGGGGTTAGCCCTCTCGTTTCCAGAGCCATTATTGCATTTTTTGTTTACAGTGCAGAGCACTACGAACCGAGCCCACCCAGTTTTGTGACAATATTGAATGAATATTTGCTATTTTCACACTAAATCTCCTCCCCGCCAATCAGGAAGCAGGTCTGAGATCCATTTCCCGATTCGCTGAAAGAAGAAGCTTTGCGATTGGCCGAGGAGAAGGAAAGATGAAGGTGGAGACAGAAGCCATTAGAAACCGCCAAGCAGGGGAAGGGGAAGCTGCTGTGCCCGTGATGCCCACAGAGGAGAGAAGGATAAGTCGCCTGTGATGCCCGCTGCCCATGATGCCCCCATAGATTAATTGCTCCGGACCCGACTGACCAACCGACTGGACCGCCCCCCCCCCCCCCACAGATCACACTGGTGAAAATATGGCACCTCTCAAAGCATCCTACATATCCTGCCAGCTCCCTTTCTGCTGCAAATGCTAGTCTCTCAAGAAGCTCCGTTCCATCTATCCGCGGCAATAAAAGCCCTGGGTTGCACTCTGTGTGTATCAACCATGTTCCAAAGTAAAATTACACATTTCAGCTACAGTCCCCACCCACTGGCCACATCCCTCTAATGCATTTCACCAAGACTGGGCTTAATCGTGGATCTATGAGTATAGGCCAGGGCTTTTTATTGCTGTGAATGAAAAATTAGATCTCTTCTCTGCCAGATTCTAATGTGGCAGAGCTCTGTAAATGTCAGAAACGGATGGGCAGAGATACAAATCCTTTGGCAAGTAAAACAACACCCTTATGTACATAGTTCATCTGTTTATTTAACCGTTTGTCTAAAGTTCAACTTTCATTATTTTCAGTTTTTTAATTGAGACCACTCACCTTAATTTACTCCTACAATGGTTACAGCTGAAGCAGTTCTTATGAAAGATCTGCTTGTCTGCCACCAGGCATTCCATTGGGTAAACCTTCTTTTGACAGACGGTGCACGTTTCCTTTTCCTGCGGAAGCGTTTTCTAGAGAGAATACATCAACATATTAATTCTTGTTCTATTCTTGTTTTGATTAAAGCTTAAAGGGTAACTCCACTTTCATGGAAAAAGTATAGCAAAAAACATAGCATATACAATTGCTACACAATCCAAAAATGTCCTTTGCTTTTCATTCTGCAGTCACTTTAATTTTCTGTAAAATCCGAAAAAAGCAACACGGCAACCTGGATGTGTTCTGTACACCATTGGTATACAGAACTATCCCAGAATTGTAATTTTCTGCTTGTGTGAGTCAAAGTCAAATTTTAGGCACCCCCTGCAGTAGGAATTTCAGTTTTGGTGATCTATTTCCCCAGGGTTAAATACTTCTAAAGGGAAGCAGATCATTCAGCTTTTCTCATGAAAACATGGAGAGTGGACCAGCTGATTATAATGAACCAGTTCCCCCAATTTCTTTTTAGAATCAGTATCCAAAAGGCATGGTGAAACAAACAGCTATTTCTTCAGAGGGTATTTTTTTTTTTAACAAAAGTGGAGTTACTCCTAAAGTACATAGTTTGAACTCTAAAAGTCATCATGTTTTTCTTACTGCACAAAACTTACGTTTTTCTCTTTCTTGTAGAACCTTGAAACTGCAGAAGCTACATGTATGTGTTTGTATTATGTTAAACATGCATTAAGCACAACCAAGTCAATTAGATTAGTGCGATTTACTAAAACTGTATGTGGGCCATCACTGTGAGCCACTATTCATGCATAAGGAAAAGGGATGGGGGAGCCTGATTCTATGACTTGAGATCACTGTTTATTTAAAGGTTGTCATCTGAAAATTGTTGCACATGCAATGCTTAAGTTCATAAATGGTGCAGAGCCTACATATCCCCAACATCATCTCCCATACCCAGGCTGAACCCCTGTTTTGTCCTTTTTATACTAGATCCTGCCTTCACAAAAAAATATACCATCATTTTTTTTTTTTTATGCATTTTGCTAAACAGGCAGGTGGACACACACACAGTGATGCCTTTAAGGGACTAGAGATGGATACTGCGGGATTGAAAGAACTAGCTCAAAGCAATTTGAGTGCATTTTCATACTTTAGAACTTTCTAATGCCCCGTACACACGATAGAAATTTCCAATGGCCTAAAATCCAATGAAATCTTTCGTCGGAATTCCATTCAAGCTGTCTTGCACACACACTGTCAGACCAAATTCTGACACGGTGACGTAAAACACTACGACGAGCCAAGAAAAATTAAGTTCAATGCTTCCGAGCATTCGTTGACTTGATTCTGAGCATGCATGTGTTTTTTCTCAGTTTGAGTTGCACACAGACGATAGGAATTTCCTATCCTTTTTTTTTTCCATCGTAAAAAAAAATAAAACATGTTCTATTTCTAAACACTGACGGAAAAAAGTGATGGGGCCCACACACGATCGGAATTTCCGATGAAAAAGTCCATCAGACTTTTTTCATCGGAAATTCCGATCGTGTGTACACGGCATTAGAGGTGAAAGAGGGACACCAACTAGCTTAGAGTATACACACAGTTATGTGGACTGTAAATTATTATTATGCAAAAAATTGTTGATTAAAGCCACAAGTACTATTTATTTTACTAAACTTTTCATTTATGGCTTTTCAAAGTCACAAATGCAATCATTTAAAGGTTGGATGAAAGATTTAGTGTAGTGTAACACTTTTGGTAGTTAGAAATTCTATATTTTTAAAGAGGTGTATACATCTGGCAAAAAAGAGTAAGGCCCCGTACACACGACCGAGTTTCTCGGCAGAATTCAGCCAGAAACTCGATCGGAGCTGGATTCTGCCGAGAAACTTGGTCGTGTGTACACTTTTCACCGAGGAAGCCGACGAGGAACTCGTCGGGCCAAATAGAGAACATGCTCTCTATTTCCTCGTTGTTCAATGAGGAAAGTTGGCCCGCCGAGATCCTCGGCGGCTTCAACACAGAACTCGACGAGGAACTCGATGTGTTTGGCACGTCGACTTCCTCGGACGTATGTACGGGGCCTCACACCTAACAAAGAAAGAGGAGCAACATAACTTGGTTCCAAAAGAGGGACAGTCCCTCCAAATAGGGAACAGTTGGAATCTATGCATTTTTAAACTTCATTACAGTTGCAAAGCTTCCTCAGTGTTATTAGTAGTTCAAAATTGATTTGCCATGCTCCTACTTGCAGAGCTTACTCAATTGTGGTGTATACAGTCCTCTCTGTCATTGGAAACAAGCTATACGACCTTTGGGAAGGTCTGTTTGCTTCTGTAAAGGCCACAATACACGTAGCAAGGCTGTCAAATCAAATAATTTCTGCACATTTACTCAGTAACCGGTTCATTGATGGGACATGAAAGATCATTTCAAAATGCTCTTGGGACTATATGGTCATTCAAAAACTCATTCGGAAGAAAATAATATTTTCATCTGTTCCCTGTCATATAAAGAGCAGTAATTGAGCATGGGGTATTGGGCTATGCAGTGCATGGGAAAGCTGAGAAAACAACATTCTGATCTAAAGTTTAGATTCTTCATTAGTTGATATTTATCTGTTTATATCCAGCTTATTGTTATCTTATGTTTACCTTAAACCAGAACAAATTGAAAATCTATTCACTTGAAATCGTTACATCCAAGACCAATACACCCAGAAACCTAACCATAACTGCACCTTCAAAGTTATCATATCCTATCATTATAAATTTGAAGTTCTTTAGGTATTTTATTTCTTTTTATGATTTAACCAACATCTGCTGCTCTGTTGTCTATCACAGCAAAGTATGCACGACAGAATCTAGATTATGCTAATGCACATTTTATGCAGCAAGGTATCTTTCAAAAAATTCACTAAGAATTTAAATTCATTAAAACAAAGTCAGACAATGTTGTTTGAGAACATATACGTAGCAGTTACAATAACATCATAAAATAATGTAGTCTCATTTTGCAGCTGCTCTTCAGGCAGTGTAATGATGCTACAGTCTGTGCTGCATTTGACTAGATAATTATATTACATTGATTTTTATTTAGTGAGGCTGTGGAGTTTCATAAGATATGCTAAATTATAGCAGTTCTTATGGTTGTCCAAGGGGTTTAGGACTCAAACATTATGGGTGAACTAGACTTAAGACTTTGCACACGGATGTCACATACGAGCACTAAAAGGTTTAATTATATCTGTGGTTTACAACTCACACAGTGCTCATATATTTGGTATATATAATTTTGTGGTTATTAATGTTTTGTCATATAAAGTATTTGAGATTTACCATATATATGTCTAACTCATATTGGAATAAATAATGAGATGTTTCAGTAAACTCTGCCACTGTATACTATGCAGAACCAAGCTGTATTCTTGGGTAACCTATTACGATTTAATGGATCGCTTTGTCCCAAAATTATATAAAAAGGTATGGGAGTGCATTCATGCAAGTTTTAAGACCCAAATGCCTTGTACACACGATTGGAATTTCCGATGGAAAAAGTCAGACAGAATTTTTTCACTGGATATTCTGGCCATGTGTGTGCCCCATCAGAAATTCCAACGGACTTTGAAAGAGAACATGTTCTCTTTTTTTTCCGATCGGAAATTCCGTTTGTCTGTATGGAACTCCGACGGAGAAAAAAACATGCATGCTCAGAATCAAGTCGACGCAACTTCATTTTCTCGGCTCGTCGTAATGTTGTACGTCACCGCGTTTTGGACTGTCGGAATTTGGTGTGACAGTGTGTATGCAAGACATCTTGAATGGAATTCTGTCAGAAAAATCCATCTGAGTTTATCCCGACGGAAATTCCAATCGTGTGTACGGGACATAAGAATTCCAAGGGTGTCACTAGTAGCAATAGATTTCATTGAAAGCCATGGTCACTCTAAGATAAGTATCTTGCTACTTTTTCAGAAATTCTGTTTCTTTTTTAGGTGTGCCCTAGTATTTTTACTTTTAAACAATTTTTATTATGTAGGATAGTTAACTCTTATGTACACACGATCGGAAATTCCGACAAGAAAACCGTGGATTTTTTTCTGACGGAATGTTGGCTCAAACTTGAGTTGCATACACACGGTCACACAAAATTCCGACCGCCAAAAACGCGGTGACATACAACACTACGACGAGCCGAGAAAATTTAAGTTCAATGATTCCGAGCATGCGTCAAATTAATTCTGAGCATGCATTTTTTTTGCGTGGCGGAATCGCATACAGATGATTGAAATTCCCGACAAGAACTTTTCTTGTCGGATAAAAATTGAGAACCAGCTCTCAAATTTTTGCTGTCAGAAATTCTGACAGAAAAAGTCAGATGGAATTTCCGAGATCGAACTTTTCTTGTCGAAAATTCCGACCGTGTGTACGCGGCATTAGCGGTGACTCACATAGTGCTTGCCCTGAGATCATACATCAATTAAAAAAAATGCCATGTGTTGCCCTTCACAATGCTGTATTGTCGATACGATATACTTCACAGCTTTTTGTGAAACAGCATTGTTTTTTTACTTGCAGAACAGTTAACCAGAAACATCAAATAGTACTTGTCTGACATTTTGCAATATTTTATGCAGTTATTAAATCATATGCAAACCATGTATGCTGTGAGTGCAATTAGTATGCAAACGTATGCAAATGACAGTGTTGTTTTTACCTCAAGATTAAATCCCATTCTACTTTCAGCACAGCAGTCAATGTTAGTCACAAACACACAGAGCAAGTCAGTAAAGAAGAGGCCTTTAGGAAAAAACAGAGAAGAAGCAGTAGTAACTATACTAGCAGGTAAAAAAAATGTTAGTTTTTAGCCACAAATTGTATTTCAACCCAACTGCAAATGACTTCACACACAGTCTGCAATATTTAGTTTGTTAATGGTGCCTCAAACTGGTCATGCCAATTTACCAGCAATATATTCTTCCTGACGATAGCTGCTTGTCATTTCAGAAGTATCTGAGAGGGTATAGCCAAGACTCTTAAATACCCTTTCACTTTCTTCCCAGGTTTTCTGAAAATTCTTTAATATTTCCTCTGGAGATTCGGCAGTAGAAATGTCAAGCATGTGACCTGATATGACATCTTCATATGTTGGAGGAGCATGTTTGAATTCAAAGCCTGGCTTTACACCTTCAGGGTTCCATGGAGCCCTTGACCTAGTCACCTTGCTTTCCATCTTGTCAACTCCAGAAACTTGAGATATTGTCTCAGAATGCACTGCTGGTTTAAATAAATGCTCACTGCTCTCTTCTTGACTGCTTACAAACATACGCTTGGACGTGTTCTCTCTGTGGTCTTTAATCTGTTTTATTGGAACTGTCCTAGATTTAACTGTTGAAGGAACATCAGAAGCGGATTTTTGACTTTCCTTCTGCAGTGTCTTTTTTTGTCCAGTTTGTGCTCTGAAGTGAGAATTTACACTTTCTGTTTGGCCTGCTGTTTGGGCTTCTCTTGAACTGTCTGTATTTGATCTTTTATTTGTTTCATCTCTCATGTAAACATTTTTAGCTTTTTGTTCAAATGTGTGTTCTGCAGGAATATTGGTTTTCTGTGAGATGGATAATACATCCAAACTATCCAAGTCTGGGCCCAGCCACTTTGGAATGTGCTTTGGATCACTTTGAGAGAGTGCTTGATGCATTTCAGATATTCTTGCTTCCTCGTAAATTTCTGTGCGGTCCTCGACTGTGCTGACTGTCACTTCACCTAAAGGTACAGGCGTGGTACTTACAGAGCCTGTGGTATGGGTCTCTATTTTAAGCTGTCTTCGTAAAGTTGAGGGAGAATGTACAATCTCGCATCTTTTTTCTACCACTACTGGAATCGGAGTGACAGCTCGATGTGATGATGTTCCTTGAGATAACTTTGCAGTGGTGTCTTTGAGTTTTGCAAGCTGCTCTGTACGATTCCTTTGGGGAGATGGAGAGGGAGTTGGAGTTGTTTTGACTGCTGCTGTACGTTTTGGTGGTAATGGTACAGTAACTGGTTCTTTTGGGGGAGCAGAAGCGCATGGAGCTCTGTCTTTTTGTGGTGATTCTGTACGTCTTGCAGTAGATTCTATAGTTATATAAGTAGGTGATGGTGATCGCATCCTCAGCAAAGGAGAACACGCTCTGATATCAGATTGCTTCATATCAGTTGGTAACCTACTGAAATCATTGCTGATCTTTCTTTGTCTACTTGCCACGTCAACTTTTTTGGAAACTGTGCTTACTTCCTTCTGTGATATTCCACTTGAAAAGTGGGTTTCGTTTTTATTTTTTGAAATTGTGGAAGTCCTTATAGCTGCCCGAATATTGCCTTCAAAGGTTGAATGCATGTCCTTTGCATGTTTCTTAATGTAGGACACTTGCTCTGTAATCGCTTCCATATTGTTAGAATTGGCCTGGTGTGCCATGTCTTCCCTTTTTTCAGCACTGAATAACCAAGAAGGAACAATGCTTAGAAAAGTTCTAAAAGTGTTTATATTGAGAGTTTGTGGTTCTGTTTCAAATTTCTTGGCACTTGACAATGTCTGTTGCAACTCTTCACATTTTCTCAGATATTCTATTACATTTGAAGATTTTACTTGCTCCTTTGATTCTGAAGATATTTGGGTTTCATGGCTTTCGATTACTTCTTTTGCTTCTCTAGCTTGCTTTCCTACAGCAACATTTTGGACAGTGGGAACATGTTCTTTTACCACTTCTTTTGGAAGTGGTGGGGGAAGTGAGGTTTGTTGATGACGCATTTGGAATTGCTGGATACTTTTTGATTTTGCTGCATTTGCATTAATACTAGCAATGTTTTGGTTCATTACAGTATCACTTTTCACCTGCTCTTTCTTAATCTGTAATTTCCGTTGGAATTTTGGTGATTCTATGTGTTTGGTTACTTTGTTGCTACTACCAATATCATTACTTTGCTGTTTTTTTGTTACATTAGACACAGCTTGGACATTAGTAATGGTCTGTACTTGCCTCTGCTCTGAAGTTTGAGAAATTGATTGGGTGTTTAACTCTTGGCTTAGATACTTATCTGTTGAATGTATATTTTGATAATTTTGATTTAATTTTTCCTTCATCAAAACAGATGTGTTGTCAATGTGTTTTGTATTCTCTGTTGCATTTATTGATTTGGCAGTCATTTTGGACTTTGCTGTTTCTAGACTATCAGTCTCATTTTTAAGTTGTAAATCAAATGGCTTGGCTGTTTGCATCTGATTCATCTGTATTGATTTTTCAAACCTGTCCATAGTTTGTTGCTTAGTTGCCTGTTCTGTTGTTGTGGACTCCTTAACAGCCTTTAAATGCTGCAGCTGCTTCATTTGTGTTTCAGTGGTTTGTACTTTTGGAACATTCATGTTGACTGATGAGGAAGTAGATATTAACTGAACAGAATTTTGATGATTTATATTGTAAGTAGTGTCTTTTGCATTTTCTTGGCTTTTCATATGAATTAGATCTTCAGCTGGTGTCCCTATAGTTTTAGATTGCTCCTCTGATATAAATCTGACTGTTTCTGACTGTGCTGGGGCCAGTTTTATAGGAGTTTCAGTACCCGCTGTTACGATAATTTGGGACACATTCCTGCTTTTGTTTTTCTCCATTTCTTCCCTTTGTTGGCGGTATTTTTCTTCAGCAATCATTAGTGGAGTCTTAAATTTTCTACTGTTTGTTTTAGGTTTTGGGGTGGGAGTTTCAGCTTGAATAGCTGGAGACATTCTAGGAGGAAAGAACACCTTTCTTTTAGGTTTTGTTGCTTGTTCATGAATTATTTCCATCTCACGGTCACATGCAATTTGATCCAAGTCATGTTCACTAAGCTGAGCCATGGTAATATTTTGCGACTGTTCTGAAGTTTTATCAGCTGATACAGAGAGTATTGTTTCATTAGCTTGATTAACAGTGCTCAGTTTTAAAGACTGGGTTAAACTGATTGGTGCTGGAGATATTCTTGGTGAAAACAACATTTGTTTCTTTGGTTTTAAGGATTCTTCTTGAATTCTTTCTAATTCCTGATCACATGTTAGTTGATCATAGTCTTGAACTTTAGATTGAGAGATGTTTAGACTTTTTTTCTGAACTAAAGTTTCTTGGGTACATGCATTCGTTTCTATTTTAGAATGAGTAGTTGGGCTATCAGTTTTTAGTGCAGGAGATATACTTGGTGAAGATAATACATCTTTCTTGGCATTTAAAGCACCTTTGCTGAACGTTTGAAATCCATGATGACTTGCTGTTTGTTCGGAGCGCTGAGAATGGGATTGGGTCATACTAGCTTTTTGTTCTTGTACCAAAACTGTAGATTTCTTGGTAAAACTTTGATTTTCATTAATTCTTGAAGATGCTGTGACCCCTGTTTTAGACTGAAAGACAGGCAGCTTTGACTTTGGTAGCAATTCAGGTGCTTTTTTCTCTACATAGTTTGTTGCCTGTTCTTTTTGACTATAGTTTTGTGCTACCTCTGAGTGCTTTGCAGAATATCTATTAGAAAACGTTTTTGACTCTATTTTGCTTTTGCCTGACTGCTCATTTGTCTTACCGACAAATTCTGTAGTTTGACCTTTGAATTGCATCATAAGCGGTGGAGTTTCAGAGGTAGGTGGTAGCAAGTCATTTTCAATTTTATCCACTACAGGAGGGGGTGGTGAAGGAAAATACTCAGGTTCATCAGTGCCTTTAAATAACAAATAGGTTGGCAATGGAGGTGGGGGTGGTGGAAGCGGTGGGGGTGGTGTTGGTGCCAATGGAGGCTCTAATACAGAAGTATGTGGCAAAGGTGGAGGAGGAGGGAAGAAGATCTCAGGTTTTTTTCTTTCTTTTTTCACTTTTGAATTAAGATTATAATTGTTCATGAGACTTTTATTTATAACAATTTTACTTGTGTCACTGTTCTCATGGGTGGATTTTCTGGTTGCACACATAGTATCATTATTTTTGGCTTTTTCTGGTAATGCAATACCACCTTCAAACATTAATGTATTGCCTACAATTTCTACATTGTTATTGATGGAATCTAAATCTTGTGCTTGCTGAGTATCCACAACATTGTTCAAAGCCATTCTTCTTGACTGCTGCTGTAACTGTTGATTTGTTACTTGTTTGTGAACATGTTCCGAGGTTTGGTAGCTGCTTCTATTAATCATATTGATAGCGCTGGATTTGGAAGTATTGATATTGGATGACAGTTTTGCTTTTTGCATTACTTTGTTTTGATTGATTAGATCTGTTGGCATTGTTTCTATCTGTCCCTTGCTAAATCCTTGAGCCAAATATTTTTTCTCTTCAGATATTAGTTCTGCAGTTTGAGCATCGGAAACTGTGTTATGTTTTTTCCAGGATTTGTTGGCTACAGACTTTTGCTCTTTATCAACCTTAGACACTGTAAGTTTGCTATCCACTTTTTGTTCAGAGCCACCATGCATTTGTCTGCTATCTACTAACATGCTGGAAGTTTCAATAGTTTTTGGTTGGAGTGTCTTAATATTTTTTTGACTTCTGTGATCAGTTCTTGTTGATGTTTCAATAACCTCCTGTTGTAAAGAATTAATATTTTGCTGATTCTTATGATCCATTTCATTTGATGTCTGTTGGTCATCAAATTCTATATCGATCAGTTTTCCAACTGAAACTTCCTGTTTGCATGAGGCTTGAGCTTTTTCAGCAGACTGCAAAAATGTCTTTATTGTATCTTTAACATTTCCTTCAGTACTTGCTCTTCTTTGAATTGTCTGGGATGAAGGCTGTAGCAATGTCTTCTTGGTTTCTTTTACATCACCTTGAATGCTGACTTGATGCTGAACATATCTCTTTTCAGCAGAGGAGTCCATTAGGTTTTGCATGGTTGTGCTGATGTCTCCTTTGATTACATTTTCTTTCTCTCCTTTTTTCACTGACTGCTGTGCTTCTTTTAAAGATTTTAATGTTTCCTCAAAGTTGCCATGAATCACATCTTCCTTAACAAACTCAGATTTAAGGTTTACTACTTTTTCTAGAGAATCAATGGTTCCCTGAATGTCACCAGGGACAACATCTGTTTTTTCTGTATCTTTCACTTGGTGAACTGATTCTGTAAGGGACTTAAGTGTTGCAGGAAGGTCAGCTTTAATAATCTCCTCTTTCTGTACAACCACAGTCTGATTAATGGCTTGGTTAAGTGAATTTAGGGTTGCCTTCAAATCTCCCCGTATGATGTCTTCTTTATTTGCATCAAAAGATTTATTTACTGGCTCAGTCATGAAAACCTTAACCGTATTATATACATCCCCAGGGATGATATCTGTTTCATCAACAGTTCTCTCAATTTGGTACTGCTGTTTTTTTAGCAACAATTTGGTAGCCTCGACATCAACTCCAATAATTTCATCTGTGTGCTCAAAAGCTATTTCATCAGAGACACCCTGTAGTCGTTTTAAATAATCTAAAGCTCCAGATTCAATGCAGGTAGTAAAAAACTGGACATTACCTCTTTCCAAGTCATCAATTTTAACTCTCTCTGGTCTCTCACTTGTCATGGCAGATGACTTTAAATTATAAATGGCACGTTTTACATCTCCACCTACTACTTCATCTCGCTCATAATCTCCATTGTCATTCTTGTTCAGAAGAGAGTACACAGTCATTTTTATATCCCCTTTCTCACTTTCTTGAATAAGTATTCCTTGCTTCCCAAGGTCTTTATGTGAAAGAAGGCTTTTGATAGCTTCTTGTACATCTCCTCCAATAATTTCTTCTCTGTTTGCCTGTACATCGGTGGATTTGTTCAGCAATTGTGACTTTGTCAAGTAGATATTTCCCTTTTCTTCATCATTTAAAAGAATCATTCTTTCTGTAGAAGAGTTTTGGGACAATAAGTTCATCAATATATTTTGAAGATTACCACTTATAACTTCTGTTTTTTCTATTTCTGGACTTTTTTGGTTCATGAGCTGGTATTTGGCCATGCGGACATCACCAATTTCATCAGCTTCTAAAATAATCCCTTGAGAATTCACAAGTTTGTGGCTATATAGTTCTTTTAATGTTTCTTGGATGCTCTTTCCAATAAAAACATCTCTTTCTGTTTTGTGCTCATTAAACTCATGCAAAGGTGTTGTTTCAAAGAGCCATGTTGTGGTCCTAACATCAGCTTGTGGAATTTCTTCCTTCAGTGTGTCTTGAACACATTCATCCCTTACTTGGATTGAGTCTAAAGTCTGGTTTTCAAAGAGCCAGACAGCTTCTTGAACATCCCCCTTTTGTACGTCTTCTACTGTTACTGTTTTAATATCATTATAACCTTCTTCATGAAGTTCATCAAGAGTATGAGTTTCAAATAACCAAGTAAAGGTTTTAACATTGCCTTGTTTAATCTCACTGATGCTTACTGTTCGCACAGCCTGAGTGTTATTTTCCCTTTCAAAGACTTCCCTGCTGCTTTTTACATCTCCACTTTCAATAGTTGTAATGGTACGTATATCTAACTTGGTGTGATCAGAAATTGTGTCTAATGGTTGGGTTTCAAACCGCCACCGCACAGCGTTAACATCTCCTTTCTGAATATCCTCTTGAGTAACAGCCTTTATAACAAATACATTATTGGAATCATTAAAAGAATCCAACGGCTTAGTCTCAAACAGCCATCTTGTTCCTCTGACATTCTCGTGAGACACCTCTTCTTTCTTCACTGTTGTTACTTCATGGTAATATCCTTCTTTATCTTGAATAGCGTATAGGGGCTGTGTTTCAAACATCAGCGTATAATTTTTTACATCGCCCTTTAATATTTCCTCCACACCAACTGTTTTTGTCATTGTATCTTCAGAACATTCATCCTTGATCTGATCTAGTGAAAAGGTCTCAAAAATAAAGCAACCTTTTCTTACATTTCCAGCTTGCACATCTGTGATGGCATAAGAGGATTTGTTTTTCTCTTGGTTTTCACTGATCTCATCAATAGACTGGTTTTCAAACAACCACCTGCAATTTAAGACGTTGCCTTTTTGAAAGTCTTCAGATGTCATGCTTTTTATCTTTTGCAAAACCTCTTGTGAACTAGAACTAATTTTATCCAGAGGTTGGTTTTCAAAAATGTATTTCATACTTGAGACATCACCAGACTGGACATCAATTTCAACTACTCTCTTAAAGTCTTTTTTCTCTTCTCCTTGAATATGCTCTAAATTCTGAGTCTCAAAAAGGAAGCAAACTGTTTGCACATCCCTGCCTTCAATGCTCTCCCTTTGCAATATTACTGACTTATCTGTTTCATCTTGTATGGTGTCAAGTGGCTGAGTTTCAAAAAGCCAAGTACAGGTTTTAACATCTCCTTTCTGAATTTCTTCACTGTTTGTCGTTTGTATCTGCTTTTCATAAAGATTTTCCATTGGCTGTGTTTCAAAAAGCCATTTACACATTTTGACATCACCTTTAACAATGTCAGTTTTGCCTTCTTTTATAGTTTCTTCTTCTTCAGCATTGCCACATTTTATTGAATCCAGTGGCTGGGTTTCAAACAGCCATTTCCCTGTTTTGACATCTCCAGACTGTATTTCCTGAGAAGATATTCCCCTGATAACTTGGTAATTCTCACCACTTTCTCCAAACTGATCAATTGGTATTGTTTCAAACATCCATTGGTAACTTCTTACATCACCCCTCACAACTTCCTCTTGGCGGATAGTCTTGACCTCATGATAATGCCCGAAACGATCTTTGATAGCGTAAAGTGGTGTTGTTTCAAAAAGATCTTTGTTGAGTTTCACAGCTCCCTTATTAACATCTTCAATTTGAATCTTATAGGAAGAATCATCAGTCTGCCAATTTTGACTCTCAAATGCACTTCTACAGGCAGTTACATCTCCTTTGTGGATTTCATCAAGCTTGACTGTTTGAATATGTTCTTTCTTTTCCTCCCTTATCTGTTCAAGTGGCCTTGTTTCAAAAACCCATCTTTGATGGCGAACATCTCCTCTTTCCTCCTCGTTGGTAACCACTTTTTTAAGTTTGCCTACCTCAACATCTTCTTTAAGCTCATCCATTGGCACAGTTTCAAATAAATGCTTTGTGTTGCTCACATTTCCACCTATTATCTCTTGTCCCTCAAGAGGCCTGTCATTGGCATTGTCTTTCAATATGTCCATTGGAAGAGATTCAAAAAGCCAACATTTCTGGTATACATCTGCACCAACGATGTCTTCTTTTTGAGTAACAGTATCATCTTCTTCTTTGATGGAATCCAAAGGTTGTGTTTCAAATAGCCATTTTGCTTTTCCTACTCCACCTTTTACACTTTCTTCTATGGATATGCCTCTGACAACTTTGATTTGGAGTTCATCTTGATTAATCATATCCAAAGGCTGAGTTTCAAACATCCATCGGGCTGTTTTCACATCTCCCTTTTCAATGTCTTCTCTACAGACTGTTTTTATCTCAAGGACTTTCCCAGAGCGATCTTTTAAGACATATTTAGGTTCAGTCTCAAACTTTTTCACTGTTCTTTTAACATCTCCTTTAATCTCTTGGAGCTCCGATCTAAGTGTCAGCATGTTCATTTCCTCAACATAAGAGAGTCTTCCATCTTTATACTGAGTTTCAAATAGGTATCTACCTGTTTTTACATCTCCTCCTTGAATGTCATCAGATGCCCTTAGTATATCTGAATCATTTTCTTTGTAAAGTTTATTTAGTGCATCTAATGGCTGAGTTTCAAACAACCATGTAGCTGTTCGGACATCACCTCTTGCTAAATCTGGAACCTTATCAGCATTTTCTGAAGAACTGGAGGTATCTGTACCAAGGGCATGAATTGGCTGTGTTTCAAACATCCAAGTTGCATACTTGACATCCCCACCAGCAATAATTTCTTGTTCTCCAATACTTTTTATAGGACTTTGTTCAGGTGATTCATCCTTAATGGAATCTAAAGGTTGATTTTCAAAGACCCACCGCATTGACTGCACTTCTCCCTTTAAAATCTCATCCCATTCTAAGTACTCTCTTTCTGGGCTAAGGCATTTCTGTGGGCTTCCTGATGGATGTTCAAAAACATACCTTGCTTGTTGCACATCACCTTTTTTTTCTGACTGGCTGCTAACAATATCAGAAACTTCAGTGACATATTCTTTTTGTAAGTTCTTTCTCACTTCTGGATGAATGTGCTTATATAAACGTTTCAACTCATATAAGTTCCTTTGTTTTGAGAACACATCTTTGGGTGTAGTAGGTGAGAGATGTCTTTCAGGAGGACTGGGGGGTTCTGGGGACTGGGAAAAATCTGCTATATCGGAAGTCTCTAAAATATCTGGAGGAGGAGGAGGAGGAGGTGGGAACTCTTCTAAACTTCCGAAATGAACAGATTTAGTGCTAGAAGACTTTGAAGAACGTCCTGTTTTCAGTGCTGAACTCATTGAGTCATAGACATTGCTTGTGGAGCTACAGCTGTTGGCATTTACCACTGGCCACTCAAATTCTGGATGGTCATTATAGATCTTCAGGGGACAAAATACATAACTTTAATTTTCCTGTTCAATGTGCACAAATTTGCTGCACAATATTGTTGTATATATTTTATCAATTATAACCTATGTTTAGATATTGCTACAAACTTATTATATTTAAAACATTTGCCAATCTTAAGGAAAAAGAACAATGTTCAGTGATGTAAATGAAAATTCCAAATTAATTACGTTTTTTAGACATTTTTAAATTAAAGTTGACAGTATTCTACTGTTTCGGGTATTTATAGTAAGGGGAAGCTGACCTTTGCTTCTGTTAAGAGAGCTACTAACAGGAAGTCAGCGGTGTGCAGAAACTCCCCATTAGAACCAGTAATTTATATAAAATATAGTCAGTTGTTATATTTAATGTGCTTTAAATAACTTTGTTGTTGAGTATAGAAAAAAAAATCAGTCTATATACAGAGAAAATAGTATCAGTGGAAAGAATAATAATTTGTTAAATGAGAAAAGATAAGCTTGAAGCAGGGAAAATAACAAAGATAAAAATTCAAACCTCCAGAGATTTAAGCTTGAACATTTTACCTAGAGATGATATCACTTCACAAAGACATATTTTACTGGTCTTTTGTACTATTTTATGTTGTCAACAACTTGTTTTGCTTACTAGTATGACACATTTTATTAAGTTTTACCAAAAATGTACCTTTGTATATTTCCCTTGTGAGGTGACACTTCCACCAAAGCTAGTGCCTTTTTCCTTGAGAGATTTCTCAAACTGTTCCTTAAGAACTTGAGCAGAAACCTTTGGAATTTCTTGGTAACCTACAGAATAAAAAGTGATCAACTTAGTTAAAGCAGCATTACTTCCAGAGATAAATTAATGTATTGCAGCTTATCAGTCCTTAAATATGCTGCATTAGTTTTATTTTAAATGCCTTTTTCCTTTATTTTCACCTGGTAGTCTGGCCAACAGCCCACTTATTATCCTAGGGTGTCTTTACTCTGGATGGACAAGCAATGGACACACTTTTAGACAGCCAATCTGGAGGGATGCACTAGCATATTTAGATGAACCTGACTAACAAATTAAAGCCAAATTCCAGCTAACATAATTAAACAGTTGCAGTTGATACTTAAATTCTTTTTGGAATTGCAGAAAGAGTTTGCCCCTCCCAGAAGTCAGTTCTATTTCTATCTTCAGCTCAGACACGCAATACAGACCCAAGCTCGTTCCTCTTTGCTTACCTCAACTGACCACCCACTGATGTCACTGATGTTCTGTTGGAAACAGATTAAAAGGGAATGATTTCTAGGGTGTATTCTATTCTGTTAAACTCTACACGTGATGCATCCATACTCCCCTGCAGGAAAGGCTGGAAAAGAGACTCGGGCCTATAGATGGGGAACAGTGGGAACTATGCTTAGCCTCTGCCCCTCTAGTGTCGGTCTTAGCATCTCAAAAACTCTCTCATCTATTCCTACTGCATAGAGCATACAGGATACCAGTTCAACTACACAAGTGGGAAAGTAGAAATTACAGTGACAGTATTTTTTTCCTTTTGGGATTAAAAAGCTTAAAAAAAAAAAAGGAAACCAACGCAGTCACCTCATCTAAGAAGTGGTAAGCTGCAATTTTTTGGAGTTTAATATTTAATACCACTTTAAATACCGTATTTATCTGAGTATAACACGCACTTTCTCACCCTGAATATAGCATGTGCGTGTTATACGCCGATATAGTTTAAAAACTGCATTGTACATACCGCATATAGTGCCTTGGGAGGTGCGATCTCAGACGAGCAGACACCAGAGACAAAGGGGTCCCGGTACAATCAGATCCAGCAGACACTCAGATCCGGCGGCAGACATTCTCCTGCTGATCTGCACACAGAAGCCAGTCTAACTCTCGCAGCCCTCATAGGGTAGCCATGGTAACGCTCTGCACTGCTCGCGAGAGTTAGACTGGCTTCTGTGCGCAGAGCAGCAGGAGAATGTCTGCCGCCTGATCTGAGTGTCTGCTGGATCTGACAGAGCTTGTACAGGTACAAATCATTTACATGAAAAGCTGACAATAAACAATAAATTAAGCTGACAATAAATTATAATGCCAGCGAGGGGGGAAGCAATAAATGATACTGCCTGACAGGGGGGAGGGGGAGCTAAGAGAAACACACAACACGCACTGGCTGACAGGCCCCCCTCCTTGCAAATAGTTTGTGTCTCTTTTCCCTCCCTTGTCAGGCATCAGTGTGCACTGGTCTTAACCACTTCAGCCCCAGAAGGATTTACCCACTTCCTGAGCTACACTTATTTTGCTTAAAAGTTCAGAATTTACATTTTTTTTTTCCTGAAACTTTCTTCCTAAAATTAGGGTGCGTGTTATACGCCGGCGCGTGTTATACGCCGATAAATACGGTATATAAAAAGTACTACAATTTTAAACAAAACATGTTACACGTAAGTCTGTCAGTGATCCTAAAATCTTGATACTTTTAGGTCAATCTTGCACAGGGTAAGGCTCATGGGATAAATCAAGAATGGAACTAATCCATTAAGTGGTGATTACTTGGAATGGAAAGTGGGTGCTTAAAGCCAAATCCCACATGCTTCCAACATGTACAAGTAAATAGATACTTTGTACCAGAAGAAAGCATAGTTCATGTAGCCTGGTTTGTACAGGACAGTGCAGTCATTACATTTCTTCAACACTTCTAATGCCAACACAAAGGACAATGGGAAGATGGGGGTCTATGTCAGGCTGCTCAATATTGTGTCAAGTGCCCCCTCCCCACATCTTCCTTTCCAAAGCATGCTGTCTGTTCTTGTCATGTTATAAAGAGCCCTGAAGTATGTAAAGCTTTTGTTGGCATTATACATCATGAGATGTTGTTGAGTGTTGAAATAAGATTGCCCTGCAATAACATACTGGAATACTATTGCATCTTTTGCATTTTCTTTCTTGCCTTTAGGTGTAACCAAAGTCAAAAATGTAGACGATAGAGTGGGAAAGTATTTTAACCTCTAGTAAGTGTAAATTTTATGTCCACGGGGGGTGACAATTGTCACTGTGATTGAAAGTGAATGAAAATCCAAACTTGGAGTTGTCACCAGAATAGGAAATCTTGAAATGAGGACACAGTTCTGGTCACAGCTGTCTAGCAGAGTATTTCCCTCACTTTGAGATTTTCTTTAAAGTGAAATAAAACTCCACTTTTGAACTTGTACCTACAGGTGACTGAGTGAGTGAGTAGCTTGTATAGCGCTACAAATGCGAACTAAATCGCCTCAAGGTGCTGTATCCAATGTCGTCTTCTAGCCACGCTTCAGAATAGATGTGGCTTAAGTTTTTTTCTGAAGGCCCGATGGTTCACTTCCATAGGTAAGCCTATATTAAGGCTTACATGTAGATAGAGTGAACATCTCCTAAACTTGCACTGTTTAGGAGATATTCACACAACATGCAGCTGGTGACGTCAGTGGTACATGGGCTCTGAAGGGATGGCATACCCTGGCAGACCTTCAGTGCTCTGTGCTGGACCCAAAGGCTCTTTGCGGGCCCCAGCCATTCATACAGTCGGAGTCCGCAAACCCAGAAGGAAGACAGCAGCACCGGGGAGCTGTGACAGCACTGCACTGGAGGGCTCTGTGTACAGGTAAGTCTGTCATAATCTGCTAGTATACGGTACATACTAATACATTATGACTTCAACGTGCAGGAAGACCCCTTGTTTTTTATCTTTCTAGAGGTTTACTACCACTCAACATCTGTTGTGTCTGTAGGACAGGCAATAAAGATAGATCTCCTCAATGGGACAAAGATGACTAAACTAGGAAACATCCAAAATCCCCAACACTGCTCCAAACTCGCACTTCCCAACATCCACGAACAAACAGGATGCCGGCTTAAAAAAGCCTGCCTCTGCTTACTATTAGACATATGAATTAAAAAGTAGCCGCACCCCACTGTTTGCTTTTCCAGACATTTTTTATCAACTGCCAATAGTACAGTTGCATCCATACTGTGTCCATTTAAAAACCACCCCTCCCTAATGTGTTTTACCACAATGTGATTTGATCGCAAGGATATCCTAATGATTAAGCTACTTTGTGATGAAATGTATTGAGGAGATGTGTTTTTTTTTTATAGAGACGGAATGGATTCAGCTGCACTATTGACAATTAAAGAAAGATACCTGAAAGAGAAAACAGTGGAGTGTGGCTTCTACATTGAGAGGGACGTTTGTTCATTTCCCATTGTGTGGACACAACACTAATAGATATGCCCTCTTATGCCTTGTACACGTGATTGGAATTTCCGATGAAAAAAGTCAGACGGATTTTTTTCATCGGATATTCCGACCGCGTGTGTGCCCCATCGGAAATTCTGACGGACTTAGAAAGAGAACATGTTCTCTTTTTTTCTGATGAAAAAAAATTCTATCACAAATTCCGATCGTCTGTGTGGAACTCCGACAGAGAAAAAAACATGCATGCTCAGAATCTAGTAGACGCATGCTCGGAAGCATTGAACTTAATTTTTCTTGGCTCATCGTAGTGTTGTATGTCACTGCGTTTTGGACGGTCAGAATTTGGTGTGACAGTGTGTATGCAAGACAGCCTAAATGGAATTCCGTCAGAAAAATCTGTTGGAGTTTATCCCGATAGAAATTTCGATAGTGTGTTCGGTGTAAAAGACAAATGGTCACTAGAATAGTTGTCACCATTAGAACATTTCACTACTACGAATGTACTAGATAAAACATGTCGTTTGTTTCCTTGCATTTAATTCCAGGGGCAGTAAGTCAACAGGACAAATATAGATGAATCTCCCTAATGAGGACAAAGACAAAAATGAATACCAGACAGAGTTTTAAGCCCTTACCACTCGTAAGTACACTTATTTGTTAACCTTTTGCCTTGCAAAAAATCTTAACAGCTATCCTAACCTTCCTCCTTTTCAGTATATTATTTGCTTTAAAAAAGTCAGGTGCACTTTATGTTTGATATGTGTAACATCAATTATGATTTTTATTCCTCCGAGTCTCATCTTAGAGCATTTCTTTCTGTCATTATTGATTTAAATATTTTTTTTATCAGTAAACATTCTCGTGAAATTTACAAGACTTCAATTTGCTACACCATTGCATTTAACTTAGCTGTACCGCATATATTTAAAGCAGGATTCTTACCAACGCCATCAGCTTCTTGATTATAATTAGATGCTGAGCATTTCTCATGGGTGCTTTGCTCATGAACCGACACCTAGGTAAGGAAAATGATGGCAATAAAAATATAGCATTATCCCCAGTATCAATAAATAAATGGACACACTGTAATGGCTCCAGAGAGTTATGCTAAGAATAAAACTATTTTTCATACAAACAGTTGTAATAGTTATATTCATGTGCAGGCTTGCAAATAATTTAAATACACAATGTGCTAATGAATATTTGTATAATACCTGTTCTGTATTACTGGCTGAAAATTGTGATTCGTGTTGCTCAGTTGCTTGGCTGCTGCTAACAAACTTGACTTCATTGCTTCTTCTTGTTTCCTAAACGACAAAGGCATATTCACAATATAAGATTCTATTTTAGACAACTAAAGTGTCAGCTTTATGTGTCTGGTATTTTCAGTCTGAATTGTTTTGCATGAATTCTACTTACATAGGCAAAAACGCGCAAACAGGGCAGAGTGGTGACATATCATTAAGGCCCCATACACACGAGAGGATTTATCCGCAGATACGGTCCAGCGGACCGTTTCCACGGATAAATCCTCTCAAAGAAATCCGCTGATTTCGATGGGATGGAGTGTACACACCATCCCATTGAAATCCGCGCGGAAATCCTCTGCCGATGACGTGTCGCGCCGTCGCCGCGATTATGACGCGGCGACGGGCGCGACGCTGTCATATAAGGAATTCCACGCATGCGTCAAATCATTACGACGCGTGCGGGGAATCCCTTTGGACGAATGGATCCGGTAAGTCTGTACAGACGAGCGGATCCATCCGTTGGAATGGATTCCAGCAGATGGATATGTTGTGCAGCACAACAAATATTCGATCTGCTGGAATCCATCCCAGAGGAGATTTCTCCGCGGAAACAGATCCGCTGGCGTGTACACACCATAGGATCTATCCGCAGAAACCCATTTGCTGGGATTTATCTGCGGATAGATTCTATCGTGTGTACGGGGCCTTAGAGGCAAGACTAAGATTCTTAAAGAAAAACTGCACTTTGAGGCTTCATTTCCACTGGCGTTTTTACAGCCACTGTTGTTAGGCTTTTTTACAGCTTAAAAACGCCTGTCCATGTTTATTTTGTAAACTGAGCGTTTTTGAGCGTTTTTTAACGTCTGGCGTTTTTACAGCTCTACTCTGGAGCTTCAGAACGCCCTGGTCCTGCGTTTATTTTACAGCTCAAAAACGCCTATGCCATTTGCAGCTCAAAAACGTCTATGTGGGCATGATGCCATAGAATAACATGGACAGGCGTTTTTAAGCTGTAAAAAACGCTCAGAAAAGTGGCTGTAAAAACGCCAGTGGAAATGAAGCCTTAAAGGATTTTCTTTTCTCTGACTTCTCCTTTCACTTTTAAAAATCATTTAATTGTATGATTTTCATAATTTGCAATTGATTGAGATTAGTGAGTGTGGCTCTTTTAAATCTAACTGTCTATGATCTGTAATTACACTGATTCGGATGTTGTGCAGGCCAGGATACACATGAAAAATACATTAATTTCTCGGCATGGGTTGTTTCTTCCACCAGTCCTTTGAGAGCTGTCATTTACTAATAGTAACAATCAGGATAGGGTTATTTTAATGACCATTTCCATACCTCCCAATTTTCTGAGATAAGAAAGAGGGACACCTTATAGCACATATGTGTGCACTCCCCCACCATGTGCCCAATTACATGGACAATGAAGAATGAATGCTCAAGAAATGCACACAAAAAAAGAGACAGTTGTTACTATACATTTTTTTTTTTTTTTTTATCTATTGAGAAAAAGGCAGGTACAAGAAAACAAGAATTAATAAGACATGGTACCATACAAGATGACATATAAAGTCCCATGTAGGACAAAAAGGCATTAAAGTGCAATAAACGTTAAAGTAAAGTGCAAAAGAGTTCTAAATATTAATAACAAAGTCCCAAGCAATGCAAAATGTCCAATACAAAAGTGCAGAAAGTATGTAAATCAATCATAAAAATTAATCAAGTTCTAGATATATTACAAAGTCCCAAACAATGCAAAAGTCCAAAAAAAAATGCAGAAAGCCACGTTATGCATAGGACAACTAATGGTATATATCTTTATTGTTGTTTATCTGTGCTGCTCCTGACTTTGTTTAGGATATGTTTTTCTATGTATAACTTGTTTTTTGGAAAATAAAATGTAGAAATTAAAAAAAAAAATGCAGAAAGTATGTAACATAGCTTATTTTTATGATTGAGTTACATACTTTCTGCACTTATATATTGGACATTTTGCAGTGTTTGGGACTTTGTTTTATATCTAGAACTCTTTTGCACTTTATATATTTGTATTTTATATAGTTTATATAGTTTATATATCGGTAGTTTTTTGAGTCATGTTTATATCATGTTGATGCCATTTTATTTTATTCATGTATATGATTGATTTAGTGGGCAAGCGCACCTGTCTTTCTAAATTACATTGTCTAAAGTAGGGTATTCAGGCTTTTACAGGTGCTGCTGCCAATTTAGATCTCAGAGTGTGTAATATATTTTGTTCTTATTTAAAGTACAGTAAACCATATAACAAACCTTTCCCTGAGTCCATTTGTTCCAACCGACATGATATGTACAATCACCAATCTACTATGACCCAGTATAACACGGTGTGTGGGTGCAATAGAGAAGTGCACACACTGTGAAATACGTTAATGGTAAAGTAGATGCACACCACATATTCCATATCTTGTTGTATTCATGAGGACAGCCCCTGTTTTCATAGATAACCTTTTCATAAGGTAATAATTGGGTAATTGCACACAACCACTGCTGGAGTGAGGGAGGGTAGGGCTGTAACAATTTAAGTGCAATGAGTTTATAAAGGGTTTCCAGTATATTGCAGCCATTGCTCTTTATCTGGGAGGCCCAATAGACAAACTTCAGGGGTGAATGGGACAGGGGTTGAAATTACAGTAGACAACAGGTCCACAATTTGTTTACAGTATCTGGCAATCGCTGGACAATGCCAAAGTACTTGAAGGAAATCAGCTCCCGGTTGGATATATCTGGTTTAGTTTGAGTCAGGGGTGCAATTCATTAGAAAACTTATATGAGTCTCCACCGTGTTATGAAGGTCCTAGACTAAGCTAAATTTTAAGGTGTCTCAACTGTCTTGCCAGGTAGTACAAATACAGTACATGTCTAGAAGGGCCACCATGCCTGCCTTGCATTTTGGCCTTTGCAAAACTGAAAGTTTTAGCTTACAACATGTGTCTGCCCAGATAAAGAGCATAAACAATGTATCCAATGACTTAAGCCACTTTCACGCTGAGGAGCTTTAGAGGCGTTTTAGTGCCTGTAAAGCGTCTCCCCAGTGTGAAAGTAGCTTTTAAGAATGACTTGGGTATCAGCACTGGCATATGTGAAGTGATATATAGACATTTATCATTTTGATCAGGTTTATACTGCCAGCAAAGGGAGTTATAGATAACACAGTGAGTTTATGCCTCACAAATTGCAAAAGAGGGTCTATATTTGTTGACAAGGTGTCCATGGGGGTAAAAGTACTAATAACGTCTAAATATTTGAATGAGGTGACTAAAAGGGGAAGGAAACTAAGGTAGTTTGGAGCAAGGACGGGTGTAGTGGCATTTTTTACAAACCTATACATATCTATCTGAAAAAAAATTCTGGCTTTTTTTTTTTTTTTTTACTGATTATGGAATTAACATTCAAGAAGTGCAAAATCCTTCTGAAGTAGCTTAATATCTAGCAATTACTGTAGATGCAAATCCTAATGACATTTGTTTACTTATGCATTGTGTATCATATACTACTCCCCCTTCCTTTCAGACTTTTTTTCCTTCTCAGTGTTGATGATCTCCTCTCTTTCAGACACTTTCCTGTCTACATTTACCCACTTCAACATCTGCTGCACATCATTTCCCTGCACCTGCTTCTTATTAGTAACAATGGTGGATCATGCCAGCACACTTTGGGCCAGATTCACGTAGATCGGCGCATCTTTGTGCCGGCGTAGCGCATCTCATATGCGCTACGCCGACGTAACTCTGAGAGGCAAGAGCAGTATTCACAAAGCACTCGCTCCCAAACTTGCGCTGGCATAACGTAAATTGGCCGGCGAAAGCCTGCCTAATTCAAAATAGGTTGAAGGAGGGCGTGATACATGTAAATGAACCGTGACCCCATGCAAATGAATGGCCGAACGAACGGCGAATGCGTGCGCATGCTCAGAATCACGTCGCATATACTCCCAAAGATACCCCTGCTTTAGGTGGAATAACTTTACGCCGGACATACGCCTTAAGTAAACGGCGTAGATTACAGCGACGGGCGCAAGTACATTCGTGAATCGGCGTATCTAGGTCATTTACATATTCGACGCGTAAATCAATGGAAGCGCCCCTTGCGGCCAGCGTAAATATGCGCCCAAGATATGACAACGTAGGAGACTTACGTCGGTCATATGAAGCCAAAATTCAGGCGTATCTTGTTTGCTGAATAAGGCGCATAGATACAACGGCGCATCCATGGACTTACGCGGCGTATCAGAAGATACGTCGGCGTAAGTCCTTTCTGAATCCGGGCCTTTGTGTTGACATGACTGCTTGTTGTCTCCATCAGTGGAGCTTGCAATAGAGTGACAATGCAGGAGAACAACATTTCCCCAAATACAGGAAGTGCCTGAACAAGGTCCTTAATGGCAGGATCACTGTCTATTATTGTAAAGTGTATTTTAAACCAAAACCATTTTATTCTACTTTGTCAATACAGTGGCAAAAAGGTTAGAACCCATGTCTGTTTTTTTGTTTTTTTGTTGTCTGTGTGCCAGTTGGGGATATTTTTCCTATGTCTGCTGGTGGCAATTTTTATTTTGATAAAAAGGGTTTTAGACTTAATATTCCAATGCTACCCTCACACCAATTGGTGGAAATGTTCAGAATTTTGGGGGTCCAGCGTTTTCTATACATTTTTGTGAGCTATAAAATATAGGGGTTCTAACTCTTCCACATTCCATAGATAGCATCTGCGTTACATGCACTTCAATAGACTCAGAAATGTTCCTATGAACAATGTGTACTGTACTGTAAAAACATGGCAGAACTGTGTACACACGATCGGAAATTCCGACAAGAAAACCGTGAATTTTTTTAGACGGAATGTTGGCTCAAAGTTGTGTTGCATAGACGCGGTCACACAAAATTCAGACCGTCAAGAACGCAGTGACGTACAACACTACAAGGAGCCGAGAAAAAATAAGTTCAATGATTCCGAGCATGCGTCGAATTGATTCTGAGCATGCATGTTTTTTTGCACGTCAGAATTGCATACAGACGATCGGTTTCTGACAAGAACTTGTCTTGTCGGAAAAATTGAGAACCAACTCTCAAATTTTTGCTGTCGAAAATTCCGACAGAAAAAGTCCGATGGGGCCTACACATGGTCAGAATTTTAGACCAAAAGCTCACATCAAACTTTTCTTGTCGGAAATTCTGACCGTGTGTACGCAGCATTAGGCACAAGTTTATCTTAGGTTTTTAGCTTGCTGCATCTATATTTTACAAAGGCGTGAGAAGCTCACACGATCAGCTCAGTATATCCCAGCCATAAAAAGCTTTAAAACCACATGACCAACCACAATGTAGTTAAAATACTTTAAAACATTTACTTGCTCAGTGTAATTAATTCCCACAGGTCATTTCAGCCCTAAGAAATGGCCCTGCGCATTCTAGGTGAGTGGTCCCTATATTACTGGCGGCTTGATTGGGTCATATTAAGCTGTTATGAAATGGGAGAGTAATTGGGATTGCTGTGTCTGAGCTGGTGGTGAATACATCATTCTCTCTGCCTCTGGGATGCATTAGTTTAAATGTAGTCATTTGTGAAAAGCTTTTCAAGCTTTGTTTTAAATGACTAAATATGCATGCTGAAAGCCCAGTTTAATCAGGCAAGAATATTCTTTGGTTCAGCTACTGTATATGAAAGGAAAACACTGACTAATTTCAGTGTATTATGGAGTTGTTTAGAAAAAGATAAGAGAGAATGAACATGCATAAAAAACAGCCTCATGAATGATTATGTTAGATCAAGGTTTCAGAAACCTGCCTATATGACTAAAGCCGACATTCTGCCATACTGGTTTCTGAAACCTTGATCCAACATAACCATTAATGGGAATTGCTCCAATTAAATAGCATGCAGCCCTGAAGAAGGGGGAGTCTATTCCCCCAAACGCGTTGGCTTGATGTACAGGTTGCTACTTTTTAATAAACGCCTATGAACCCTACCTTGGAAGTTGCATTTCTCTGGACTCATTTCCTTCTATCCAAGCCTAAATGCTCTCTGAGGCCCCGTACACACGACCGGTTTTCTCGGCAGAATTCAGCAAGAAACTCGATGGGAGACATATTCTGCCGAGAAAACCGGTCCTGTGTACACTTTTCGCCGAGAAACCCGTCGGGAAACTCGTCGAGTCAAAAAGAGAGCATGTTCTCTATTTCCTTGTTGGGCAATGAGAACATTTGGCTCGACGAGTTTTCTGACAGCCGAACAAGGAACTCGACGAGCAAAACAATGTGTTTTGCCCATCGAGTTTCTTGGTCGTGTGTACGGGGCCTGACAGTATAGTTCCAGCACTCGGTAGATTAGACTTTACTACAGCCCACTGCTGCACTTCAGGTGGCCTTACCACTATTTATGCTGATCTAGATGCCAGATGTCATCTTATGCCTAATCAATTGTGTTATTGCAATTGTTAATCCATTTCATGTCTGCCTAGTTTATAAACATATTGGGTGACAATTAAGTTTGTTTTAACAAACCCGGTTTGGTGCCTGTTTTCTTTGATATAGTGCTACTACTGGGGACTAGACATGTGCATTGCCCAAAAAAAATAGTTTTTTTCGTTTATGTTATTTTGGTTTTTTAAATTTTTTCGTAAATTCGGGAAAATCTAAAAATACCTTTTTCCGTTTTATTCGTTTTTCTGCTTTTTTCGTAAATTCGTAAATTCGGGAAATTCGAAAATTCGGAATTCTGAAATTCTGAAATGAAATTTCAGAATTTTCGGATTTCCGAAAAAGCAAAAAACTAAAAAAACTAAAAAAACTAAATTTCTGAAAAAAAACGAATGAAACGAAAATGAAAAAAAAATCGGAAATTCTAAAAATTCGGAAATTTCCCATTTTCGAATTTTAGATTTTCGATCTTAAGATTTTTGAATGTTACAATTTGGAAATTTCACATTTTTTAATTTTTGAATTTTCGATTTTTTAATTTTAGAATTTTCTAATTTTTCGAAAGTGAAAAATGTGTAAATTCGAAAAATAAAAAATGTAAATATTCGAAATTTCGAAAATTAAAAATTTAAAAATTCGAAATTTCGAAAATTCAAAAATGAAAAATTCTAAAATGTTCGTATTTTCGAATTTCCGAAAATCCGAATTTCCAAAATTCGGAAATTAAAAAATTTGGAAATTCTAAATTTCGGAAATACGAAAATTGGAATTTTCGGGGATTCCGAAAACTGGAATTTTCGGAAATCTGAAAATTCAGGTAATTTGAAAATTCGAAATTTTCGAAAGTCCGAAAATTTGGAAATAAAGAATTTGTTAATACGAAAATTCAGAATTAACGAATTAACGAATTTTCGTTAAAAAATGAATTAGAAACTAAACGAATTGCACATGTCTACTGGGGACTAATCATAGGTGTGTGCAGCATATTGCATTAGGGTGTGCACCCCAAAGCTCAAGCACACACTACTGATCACTCACGATGTTCATTCAAGGGAAGAAAGGGAAGGGTATGGTCAATTACATATTGACCGTCCCCTTCCTCTACTCATCCTAAAACATCCTTGCAGCAACAGCTGGTGGGAGAGAAGGAAAGCTGGTAGCACTGCAAGGGGAAGGGGGGAGCCAAGGCAGTAGGGGAGATCTGTGCTGTAAATGGTGATTAGGGTGTGCCTGGGCACACCTGGCACACCCTGTGCTCATGCATATGGGACTAATTATTACTTTCAGTGATTTCCTGTGATATTGTATGTTTGTACACCCAACCTGGTGTGTTAGAGGTGCTGAGGTTTTTGGATAAAGTTGAGACAAAGAACAGACGACCCATCCTAATCAACGGCTCTTATGGGGGAAACGCTACATGAGTTAAACAGCAAGAGCTGCTTCTTATTTATTGTTATTGAAACCTTCAACATTAAAAAAAAATGCCTGGAGTTGTTCTTTAAGGCTGGTTAACACAGCAGTATGGGGCGGATCACAGCAGGGGCCCAGTGCATCCCGATTCGCTGTTTTAGGTCTGATTTCAACCTGAATTTTTGGCTGAATTCAGATCTGAAATGGACCAGAAGACACACAGGACTCTTGTACAATTTGCATCGGAGCCGCTCTGGAGACGTGTGAACTGGCTACATAGAGAGCCAGTCACAATCTCCTGCTATGCGAATTGTAAGATAACGATAACCTAAATGTAGATTTTTGACAGCTGCAATGTTTCCTGGCTGATGTTAGAACTTTTCTGATTGATGTCACTCATTGCCTGGTTTCATTCTTAAAGCGGAGGTTCACCCAAAAATCCACTTTTTGACATTAGCTGTAGCATACTGCCAACATCTGCAGTATGCTGTGTTTTTTCTTTTTCTTGTACTTATCATATATGAGCCCTTGTTTTCTGTTTTCGAGCGGGGAATCCTGCGGGGAATGGGCGTTTCTAAGCGAAGAGGAGTTGATTGTCGGCTGCTAAGGCGCGTCACGCTTTCCGAAAAAAACCGAAGTCACACTCGGCCGTTTACGGCGCCTGCCGTGTAGAGCTGACTGCGCAGGCGCCTTAAACACCCGTGTGGGACTTCGGGTATTTTCGGAAGGTGTGACGCGCTTTAGCAGCCGTCAATCAACTCCTCTCAGCTTAGGAACGCCTATACCCGGAAGTAATCCCCCGCTCGGAGCCGGATAACAAGGGCTCGTATAACAATAAGTACAAAAAAAAACAGCATACTGCAGATGTTAGCAGTATGCTGGAGGGATGTAGCTAATGTAAAAGAGTTTATTTTTGGGTGAACCCCCGCTTTAAGGGGAGTTATGTATCACTTCTCTCTCTACCATGATATTCAATAAGTACTTTACAGTCCATGAAGCCATAAATATACAAAAATAAAATAAAATCTGCTTTACGTAAATTGTAAATTGTCCTCTGCCAATATGCCTTATCAGCTTGATGCAGCCAATGTTCTTGGGTGAACAGGCTTCCAGATTTACAGTCAGCAGCCATGTTGGGGAATCAATAGCGAAATAAAAGGATTGGCTTTTTCCTTATATGACATGTTTTATATGACTGCAATCGACATGGCTCTCTCACATAATTGTTTCATAACCGCATATCAAGCCCTTGCTTCTCAGTCAGCCCATTAAAAACTGACACAAAAGACTATTCATAATAAAATATGATCTCCATTATCTACTGCTAGATGACACTCTTGTATTCATAAGGCAGTTAATGAATGACAACTGCAATCACATTTTGATTAGATCACCCATGAGCTATACTATCTATGTAACATCTAATCTAGATACACATGCAGACCTATATTTAATAATGATTTAATAATGTAGTGCAAGAGCAATAGTGTGCAGTGACCCATAACAACCAATACAATTAGGCAGATTCAGAAAGATTTAGGCCGGCATATCAGTAGATACGCCGGCCTAAATCAGAATCTGCGCCGACGCAAATTTAAGCATATTCTGGAAACCAGATACGCTTAAATTAGGCTCAGATACGAGCGGCGTAAGTGTCTTACACCGTCGTATCCTAAAGTGTAATTTTTAGGCTGACCGCTAGGTGGCGCTTCATTTGCGGTCGGCCTAGAATATGTAAATGAGTAGTTATGCCGATTCACGAACGTATGCTTGCCCGACGCAGTAAAGATACGCCATTTACGTAACGCATTTTCAGGCCTAAAGTTATTCCATCAAATAGCTGGAATAGTAATGTTTAGTATGGCCGTCGTTCCCGCGTCGAAATTTGAAAATTTTACGTCGTTTGCGTAAGTCGTCCGTGATTAGGGCTGGACGTAATTTACGCCCACGTCGAAACCAGTAGGACCGTGCGGCGTACTTTGCCGCAATGCACACTGGGATATGTACACGGACGGCGCATGCACCGTTCATAAAATACGTCAATCACGTCAGGGCACCCCCCATTAACATAAAACACGCCCCCTCAGCCGAATTTGTAAACACGATGCACTACGCCGCCGCAAAGTTAAGGCAGTCTTTCTGAATCTAGCTAAATGTCTGCTAATAGTAATTTAGTGTAGTCAAGTCAATTAAAAGGACTAACTACCCAACACGATTATTTACATTTTTTATTAGAGGGTAAAAGTGAACAAAAAATGCACATTTCACCATGTTGTGTCCCTTTAAATGCGGAAAGTACACAGAACAAAGAACAAAACAAAATCTTATGATCCTGTCAGAAATTCCATGAACTCCTAGTTTTCTGTGCATTTTACCTCTGATGAACTTTAATGGCTTCCCAGTCTTGGTCCATAGGGTTCAATATTGGGTTGGCCCACCCTTTTTAGCTATAACAGCTTCAACTCAGAAGGGAAGGCTGCCACAAGCTTTAGTGGCATGTCTATGGAAATGTTTGACCATTCTTCCAAAAGCACATTTATGAGGTCAGGCACTGATGTTGGACAAGAAGGCCTGGCTTGTAGTCTCTGCTCGAATTCATCCCAAAGGTGTTCTATCAGGTTAAGGTGCAGGCCAGTCAAGTTCCTCCACCCCAAACTCGCTCATCCAGGACTTTATGGACCTTGCTTAGTACACTGGTGCACAGTCATGTTGAACAGGAAGAGGCCATCCCCAAACTGTTCCCACTAAGTTGGGAGCATGAAATTTTCCTAAATGTCTTGGTATGCTGACGCCTAAAAAGTTCCTTTCACTGGAAATAAGGGGCCAAGCCCAACCCCTGAAAATCAGTTTTTCCATGGCGCCGCAATATTGCCACATACCATTTTTCTTGGGGGTTGTAAAAAATGGCCAGCCCCCGGTGCCAGATGTGCTAGCTACGCCACTGTATTTACCCACAGGTTTAGCGCAATATTTTATTTGGGGAGGGCCATTTCTTATAACCTCCAAAAAGAGGGCTACAAGAGAATAACTGGAATAGTGAAAAGGCCCACTAAAAGCAGTCCATTGCAGGTAATGGCCACATAAAACACTATCTGTCACAGGGACATTCCACACAAGATGCAGCCTGTCAATGGAAAATGTCACAAAATGTACAGTCCGTTACAGTAAAAAGCCACACAAAATGCTTTCTATCAGCCAAATGCAGTCTGTCTGAATGCACTGTTTGGAATTTAAAGGTCATACAAAGTGCTATCTGTCACAGGGAAAGGCCACACAAAATTTGTGTCATTTGTGACAGGGGAAAACCACAACTAATATTGCCAGAAATAGGGGAAAATACCACACAAAATAATAGATCCTACTATAAAGTTTAATCTATTATTAATCTAAATATTATTTTAAATTCCAAAATTGTATTTGGTTTAAGTTTATGCCAATCGACCCAAGTAAGTAACATTTATTGAGAAAAGGTATATTCAATGATCTGTAAAGTTTAACAGTGGTTTGCAGTAATTCATAGCATGCAGAAATAGTTACATAGTAATACATAGAAATACATTTAATTTGTCTTTCTTCTCTATGTAGCTGTAGTCTGACTCATGATTGCTTGATATGGGTTAATGTAATAGTCAGACTGCTCGTTTTACTGTTATTAGATAAGCAGGTATGCTTAGCTAGCGAAGAAGAGAAACAGAAAATGTATGTTTACAATTTAGCTCTTGGAGTCAATAGCTCAGTAGTATCTTAGGCTGATCTATTGGAAAGCAATGCCTCTTTTTCTGTTATAACATTTTAAAGTTTTAATCTTTCTAAAACTAGAAACCTGTCTCAATTCACCGTTAGTTTTAGGATTTTGGTACTAAAAATACTATAACACTATAGCTATCAAAGAATTCCTATTAGCCAGCTGGCTCGGTAAAATGTGCATGCTCATGCTCCTGCACAAACATTCGCCAAGCGTGTGTGCACAAGTATGCACATGGCTGTGCATATGCAGCATGGCATGTGCTCAGAGGTGCCTGCGTGCCCAGACTCTGTAATTTGGGCCAGACTGCTTATTTAAAGCGGTTGTAAACCCGCAAATTATTTTTATTTATTTTTTTCACCTGAAAGGCAAAAGCCATTATGAGCTAGTATGCACCGCATATTAGCTCATTAAGAAATACTTACCTCGGAACGAGGTGAGAGGAACTTACCTGGTCCACGCCGAGCGAGATGTCATCTTGACTCGGCGTGTCTTCCGGGTATCGCCGATCCAGCGCTGTGATTGGCTGGAGCGGCGATGACGTCACTCCCGCGCATGCGTGCGGGAGACTTCCATTCGGCAAGGTCCGGCGGCTGCCGGTCCTTTAGCCGAGGATCCCCGCCGCGCATGCGCCGCTGCAATCAGCGGCGCATTGTGGGGGGAATATCTCCTAAACCGTACAGGTTTAGGAGATATTCTTTATACCTACAGGTAAGCCTTATTATAGGCTTACCTGTAGGTAAAAGTCAAAAATGTGGGTTTACAACCACTTTAAGGGATACTTTAACTCAATGTCCGTGCTGATGGTCCTTCAGTGTACTCCACACTCTCTGACTTGTTCTGAATGTGATTCCTGGCTTCCTCCTGACCCGATTTGTACTCAAGTTCTACCCATTTCTGACCTTGATCTGGCTCCTGATTTGGTACTGCTATGCCTGCTTACTACCGACCTCGGCTTGATCTGTGACTTCTCTGCTGCCTCCTAATCTTCTCCATGCCACTGTCAAGTGCTTACTTGCCTTTTATGCTGACGCGGCTGACGCCTTCTATGCATAGTCCTGCTACGTGTATGCTAACATCTTCCATGAGTTCTAACACCCTGAACTTTTGACCAAGCCAGAGTTCCCCTTTACTCTCGGTGATCCTTCTACTGACTCCTCGCCTGACACTACTGCTTTCATGTTCTGCTGGATCTTCCTGGTTGGCATCTCCAATTCAGGTTTCTACAAACTACATCCTTAGGCACTCATGTCCCTCCTATTCACCTTCACCTGTTTCACCTTCAGGGGGTGCTTGGGCAGGAGATACTAGAGAGGCTGTCCTCATCGTCTTAGTCTCCTATCAGGTACGTGACAATAACCACCCAGACAAACATGGTTTCTATGAACAAAAAACATTTTGAATGGGAGAGATTTGCCTCAGTCAAAAGTAGAATTATGAAGAAAATAGGTACGATGAATACACTCATGTGTTTACTTGTATGAAAACCTGTATGTGCTGTATGAATGGAGCTGGTGCTGTACCTCATCTATATATAGTTATATATAGGGGTCTTCATAAAAGGCTGGCATTAATAATATTTCAAAGTGGGAAGGCTACATCCTCATGGATCCTAAGCCTGGTTAAATTCAAGTATTCCATTCCTAATTCTTTTGCACCTACAAGCAGATGATAGAACAACTCCTATGTCTTCTACTCTGTAGTAAGGTTTACTGACCAAAGAGATACTTTTTGTTCTTTGAAATTCTCATTGTTTAGATGTACCCACATTGTCCATAAATCTCTGTGCTGTGGGATGTTCTCAGCAGTAGACTTAATGAGCTAGTCTCAAGTACGGTTCTATTAGGGGAAGGGAAAGTGGAGCAAGGTCAGACGTTTGTAGAAATTTAAAGTTAAAGATTCTTGCTTGGTATACCTGCTGTAACGAGCTATAATTAGTGATGAGCCAAATGTGCCAGGGTTCAATAAAATAAAGCTTGGAAAAAGGGAACCTTTATCAAACTAAGGGGAGATGAATCCTGAAAATTTGTTTGCCCATTTCAAGTCTAATAGGACAGCCAATATCAAGCCACCAATGCAAAATGTTTGGGGGATGCCCTAAACTCGCTTGTAAAGTGGCTAACCTGTACAAAAAAACAAAAACATTTTACCGTTGCTGACATGTAACATGGTGTAGCGGCAAGAAAAGTGGTCTTCAAATTACACCTGGTGCGCATATGTGTCCAAGGCGGCCTGAAGTTTGGGCACCCCAGGTAAAAATTTGTATTAATGTGCATAACGAAGCCAAGGAAAGATTGACAAGTCTCCAAAAGGCATCAAATTACAGATTAGACATTCTAATAATATGTCAAAAATGTTAGATTTTATTTAAATTGCTTTTCTCACAATCCTGCAAGCTGTTCTGTCTGATATTTTTCTTGGTCTTCCAGATCTTGCTTTAACTTCTACTGTTCCTGATGACTGCCCTTTATTAATTACATCCTGAACAGAGGACATTGACATCTGAAAACGCTTTGCTATCTTCTTATAGCCTTCTCCAGCTTTGTGAGCATCAACTATTTTCAGTTTCGGTTTTCTAGACAACTGCTTAGAAGAACCCATGGTGCTGATTGTTGGGGCAAGGTCAGATGAGTCTGGGCATTTAAAACCTTTGAGATTGACATCACCTGGTCTTCCCAGACGATGATTGAGAACAATCCATGACACTGGCAGGTCTCAGCTTTGCAAAGGGGGCAGTGCATGCTATAAATTCTGCAGGGTGCCCAAACTTTTTTTGTTTTCTGTAATTTTGAAAGTGTAAATGATGGAAATAAAATCTAATTTTTTTTGACATATTATAAGAATGTCTAATCTGTAATTTGATGCCTTTTGCCAAGTTTTGGTAAACTGTGTTTACTATGCCTCAGTTTATGAATGAACAGGAAGCTCTCTACAGAGCTATTTCTGTTCATTCATTCTATAAAGCTGAGGCTGCAGAGAAAGTGAGACATCAAGGGTTTGTTTAGACCCCTGATATGTCACCATATGCTGAAAATGCCCCCCTCGGGTTATACTCGAGTCACCATTTTGCGCCTGATCTCCCAGGCTTTGGGTACCCGGTATCGGCCCAAACTTGGCACACATGTAGCCCCACTCTTCCTCTACAAGTGTGCAAAGTTTGTTGTCCGGGGAACCTACGTCCGGGGAGTGCTCGATTTTTCAAACCCGGGCACCCCTTCCATAGACTCCCATGTTAAACGGTCATTTCTCTGGTGAATTTGGGGACCCGGTACTGGCCGTTCGTAGGTCTCCTGGACCCGGAACTTGTAGCACACTTGTAGCCCCATTACTCCTCTACAAGTGTGCAAAGTTTGTTGTTTGGGGGACCTACTGTTGGGGAGCACCGATTTTTCAAAGCCGGTCTCCTCTTCCATAGACTCCCATGTTAAACATCAGTCTAGTCATGGACACAGTGAGGCATGGGCACAGTGAGGCATGGACACAGTGAGGCATGCACATGGACACAGTGAGGTAAAGTGAGGCACAGTGAGGCATGCAGATGGACACCCTAGGCTTATACTCGAGTCAATACGTTTTCCCATTTTTTTGTGGTAAAATTAGGTGCCTCGGCTTATATTCGGGTCGGCTTATACTCAAATATATACGGTAAATGTTGCACATACTTTTTATTTCAGCTTAATGCTTCATTATCATGCATCTTCCTAAATTGTAGAGAGAGAGAGAAGGAGCGAGAGAGAATGAGTCTGGAATATGTGAATAGTCTTGTAATAACGCTCATCAGAGTACCTATGTACAGCACATAATGAAAAATGCTAATTGTGTGGTAAAGAGATGCATTTATGATAATGCTGGAAGTTTTGACACGATACAGCATATAGTACTTGTGGAAGTATGTCACAATGAATAAAGATTTTGGCTATCAAAAAATGTTTTATTCAAATTCAAACACAGGTCAATTATTCTTTGTTGCTGATAAAGTTAATCTTAGTTCAAATATGATTGTACACATTTACCTATATACCCAATGGAGACAGCCATTTTGAAACCAAACTGGAGTCAACTAGGTCATAATATGATAATTTTCGATCTGATTAATGTTGTCCTTGGACTCCAAGCAAGATGTGCCTATTTAGTGGGTGTCTTCCCCTTGCTAAAATACTGCAATAAACAAAATAAATAAATAAACTCATAGCAGTAAAAACATAGGCCCGGATTCAGATACAAATGCCTATCTTTAGGCGGGTGTAGCGTATCTCATTGGCTACGCCTCATAGAGCAGGGGTAACTATACGCCGAAAAAAGCCTTTACGTAAACAACGTAAAAAAATGCGCCGGGCGCACGTACGTTTCTGAATGGGCGTATCTAGCTCATTACCATATTCGACGCGTTAACCACTTAAGCCCCGGACCATATTGCTGCCTAAAGACCCAAGGGGTTTTTACAGTTCGGGACTGCGTCGCTTTAACAGACAATTGCGCGGTCGTGCGACGTGGCTACCAAACAAAATTGGGGTCCTTTTTTCCCCACAAATAGAGCTTTCTTTTGGTGGTATTTGATCACCTCTGCAGTTTTTATTTTTTGCGCTATAAACAAAAATAGAGCGACAATTTTGAAAAAAATGCAATATTTTTTACTTTTTGCTGTAATAAATATCCCCCAAAAACATATATAATTTTTTTTTTCCTCAGTTTAGGCCGATACGTATTCTTCTACCTATTTTTGGTAAAAAAAATCGCAATAATCGTTTATCGGTTGGTTTGCGCAAAATTTATAGCGTTTACAAAATAGGGGATATTTTTTTTGCATTTTTATTTTTTTTATTTTTTTTACTACTAATGGCAGGGATCAGCGATTTTTTTCGTGACTGCGACATTATGGCGGACACTTCGGACAATTTTGACACATTTTTGGGACCATTGTCATTTTCACAGCAAAAAATGGATTTAAATTGCATTCTTTATTGTGAAAATGACAGTTGCAGTTTGGGAGTTAAACACAGGGGGCGCTGTAACATTTAGGGATCACCTAGTGTGTGTTTACTAGTGTAGGGGGGTGTGGCTGTAGGAATGACATCATCGATCGGGTCTTCCCTATAAAGGGAATCACCCGATCGATGCGCCGCCACAGTGAAGCATGGGGAAGCCGTGTTTACACACGGCTCTCCCCGTTCTTTAGCTCCGGGGAGCGATCGCGACGGAGCGGCTATAAACAAATAGCCGCGCCGTCGTCCCGGATCGCTCCCCCAGCGGACCCGACCTCCGCATGTACCGGGGGGGGTCCCGATCGGACCCCCCACCCACGTCTAGCAGAGGACGTACAGGTACGTGATTGTGCCTGTCCGTGCCATTCTGCTGACGTAAATGTACATGAGGAGGTCGGGAAGTGGTTAATCTACGGAAGCGCCACCTAGCGGCCAGCGTAAATATGCAACTAAGATACGACGGCGTAAGAGACTTACGCCACTCGTATCTAGGCAACTGTGAGGCGTATCTGATTCTATGAATCAGGCGCAAGGTTGCGACGGCCCGCATTCGGAAGTACGACGGCGTATCTGGAGATACGCTGTCGTAACTTCTTTCTGAATCCGGGCCATAGTTACTATACAGTACATACTTTTGCCCCAGCTTTTGCTGAGATCCGCGGAATGCCAAATAGAGAAAAGTATGCTAATTAACTTTTTTCCATGACAGATATTTTCCAGTGTCATTACTTTTCTGCAGGTTCTGAACCTGGGAGGATTCTGCTGCTGGACACCCAATAGAAAGTGTTTAGATCACCTAAGCGGTGACATGATAGACACCAGAAAAAAGACCCTTCCACAAACAGGTGAGGGTTATTATTTGGGGATTTCAGATTTTTTTTTTGCTGTCCTACAGCAATTCATTAGATGGAGGTGAGGTAGTGTATAGTATGTGAGAGTGTGTCTTGAGATGAGCTTTAATGATAATTTCCAGGAAATATAAAATGATCTTTGATCCGAGAGCATAAAAGACTGAATTGTCTATTCTTGGAATTTTGTACAGGCTGGAAGACTTTCGTTATTTCCTTACCTTTACAGATCTATGCTGATACTGATACTGAGAGACAGCGCTGTGAGAAGATGCAATGTCTGATGTTTCAAAGTGTTTCTTCATGGTTGCCAAGCCTCCAGGTACCACGCAAGCTTCTGCCTCCTCCAGCACCTGAAGATAAAGAAGGAATTGAGAGGTAAGAAGATGTCAGGAAACGTACAAAATACCAAGTTATGTGTACGTGGAATTCATTTTATATTGGTCGCTTCAGCAATGCCTGTGCTAAAGGATACACGTGTTCCTAATGGCTGAATGTCGCTTTGTAGCCATAGCATTGGCTGAATGAGAGGCGGGTGGATCCACTGTAGATTAACTTGTTAGCTGTTTTGTATTCTCAATAGCAATACATTGTCACTCACAAGCCATCTTCTGAGCCTGCTAAAGAAACATTGTGTGATCCTGGTACATGTTAAAGGGTCACTAAAGGAAAAAAACATTTTTGCCTAAAATTAATGTCTACAAGGTAGACAGACAGAATAGTGTAAAGATTAAAGGTTAAAAACACGAGTAAATACTGTACCTATTAAATTCCTTCATCTATATCACCTCCGGCATTCTAGTTTCTGTTCTCTCATTCACTTCCTGGTTTGCATCGTTCATTCATGTAAGAACTATATTTCCCAGTATGAACTGTGGCACGCCCAGTAATTCACACCTCCTTGAAGTCTCTAACACGTAGAGAGCGTCCTGCCGCACAGATGTAGTTCCCAGGAGGGGGTGAGCACGTTACTGACCACCGCATTAAAACCTCCCTTCACGGTGGTCAGAAAAATCAGACAAGCAGGAAGTGAACAGAACAGAGAAGAAATAGAGCAACTTCTGAGCAAAAACGAACAATGAGGAAGTGAAAAGAGGAATGTCTGCAGGTAAAGGATGCTTATTATGAAAAAAATGTTTTTCCTTTACAACCCCTTTAAGACTGTTGTTCTTCACTTCTGAACTATGGTTTTCATGGTTTCTCCACTTTTTAATTGGTAGTATGCATAGGTGTGCACCTCAAAGCTCCAACACATATGCATGTATGATATACATACCACCCTCTTCCCCGCTCTCCATCCTGAAACAATAGGGGAAGGGGGAGACCCAGGCAGCAGAAAGAGGGACAGAAGGGGTGGCGGGGGTGGCATATATTGGTACCAATCTCCTGTATTTTTCTCCTGTGGCAGCTGAATGTCGGCGAGAGGGAGAGGAGGAAAAGCCTACTTTCAGCTGCTGCAGGAGGAAAATACAGATAGTTTACACTACATTCCAACCCCACCGCCTTTCCTGTCCAAGTTCTGGGGTTTGGCAAGGAAGGATCAAGGTTTACCAGTCATCTGCCCACTATCCATAGGTGGATTATGATTGACAGGTTGCCATCCCAGGATTAGGATGTGCCCTGGCACACCCGTTGCGCACACCTATGGTAGTAAGGCTTTCTGGAGAAGCTGTGACCTATTGGCAGGAGCAAGGTTTTATGTCACCAGCACCCCAGTATTTTCTTTTTTTAACTGTAAACAAAGCACATTCACTGGTTACACAATAATCATTGACTCTATAATTGATACAGTGCAACAAATCTTATATCAGTCCTTGGTAGCTGGTTAAATTGTTATATAGATCTTTAAATAGTCATTCATCTATAACATTTTTATAGTGAGTCTAATGTAAAACTGAGGTAATCTGAATACATATCTAGAACATTACACCTTTAGCGCAAAAGCCTATTTTTTTTTTTTTATTAAATTAGGTTTTGTAGAGGGAAAGACATACTGTAAGTTAGTAAGGCAAGCCAAACACAGTGCAAATTTCTTAAAGCGGAAGTAAACCCTTCTATTTTATAGTTTCAAAAAACAGTTAACATTCCCGGCATGCCAGAAATGCTAGCTGTCACATTGGTTGTGCTCTCAACCAAACTGTCAAACCATCCAATGACCGGTGTCATAATGAATCACAAGTGCAGCAATATGGAAGTTGCAGATTAAACAGAGGCCAAAATGGCAGCTTCCTTGGCTGAAAACAATAGAAGGGTTTACTTACACTTTAAGAAACAAATTTTCACGATTCACCCATCAACACAGACAGTGTTAACTGGAGAACCAGCAATTGTCTTCTCCCGTCAGGGGGGCAAGGGGAAGCCATCCCTGCCTGTTGAATACAGTGATTATTGCTAGCAGCTATAGCAGCCATTAGCAATTATCGCGAAAGAATCCAGCAGGCTGGTTGTACCCAAGTTGAGGGTAGAGTAGAGGGTACATGAAGGGCTGAATGCAGGACAGGGCAAATGGGTAGGGAACCGAGAGGTGAAATCTAGGAGAGTAGGGAGGTGATGAGTGGGTAAGAGTGTGAAGGAAGGGTAGGCACCCCAGTACTTTAATATTTTGTGTATAAGGTTGAATAAAGGGCTTAATCACTAGAGAGAACTCCTTCATCCAGCTTTCCTTCCTAACTGTTGAGATAGGACATCAGCCACACATTGGCATGTTTTTGCAATGAGTTGGCCGACCAATAGGCTGGCATTTGAGAAGGAGTGAAGCACAGCCTGGGCTGCGCAACGGGTGCGTGCCTCCGCCCTCTGGTGGCTCTCTTGGGCAAAGCCGTATATTTACGGGATTTCGCCCAGGATAGCCATTCTGCAGCAGTAAATTTGTGTGAGGAGGTCAGGAAATGGTTAAGTTGCATTGTGAAATAAATGACAGCTATATTTAAAATGCCTAAAAGATGTATGGGATTGTACAAATCTTTTAAATAAGTCTGCTGTTGCCAGAGCTTTTTACTAAAATAAAAATGAAAGAAATTGATAAAAAGTAAAATCTGGAGGTTGCATCTACTAATCAACATAGAGGAACTTTATTTTTATCCAACCTAATGGCATGACCATGTGACTATAGAAAAGACAACCTGTCGAAAAAAAAGAAGGAAGTTTGTGGTGGTTGTGGCAGCTTAACACATTTTGTGTGACAGTTCCTATGCATCACCTATTACCATGCCATGCTGACAAGCCATCTACATTTTTTTCATTATGTTTTGATCCAATTTGGTTTGCCTTCCGGAGAAAGGAGAGTGTTCATAAAAACAGAGTGGGAGGTAATGAATAAAAAGCCAACAGCCTTACAATTTTTTCCACACAGCAAAATAGATTGACGGGTGGCTACAGAATTACTCCTTCCTGAACAATCAGCCTATTGTTTCCCAAAGAGACTGAGATGGCAAACAAAAAAAAGATAGAAATGTATATTCTATGTGATGAATGACAGTGATATAGCAAGAGCCAAGTAGCAACTCAGGCTGTATATAGTAGTGCAGTGATATAGGATTGGGGGTTGCAGGTTAAAATAGAGATTGGGCCTAGAGGGGCAGGTAGCCATCGCTGTAACAACCTAAACCTACAGTGCTATGTACAAAGCATTCCACTGCTTTCTCTTTAAATGGGGGCTAACAACTAAACTATGCCAGTATGGTGCACTGTCCAAAGGGCTGGAAGGAACAATCTAGATTACAAGGCAGATTATGTGTGGTAATATCTAGGGTTGTCCCGATACCGATACTAGTATCGGTATCCAGACCGATACTGAGCATTTGCGCGAGTACTCCCGATGCTTCACCCGATCCTTTTTTTTTCTTCTAGACAGCGGGTGCAGAGGGGGCGGAGAGGGGGTGGAGAGGGGACGGAGAGCGGGCGGAGAGCGGAGCAGAGCAGTCCTCAAAGAGAAAGCCAAGCCCCCCCCCCCGCCGCCGTCTAGTTGATCAGCGCGGGGAACATTACAGCTTTCATTTGAATAGCTGTGTGTTCCCCGCCGCGCCTCGTTATATATAGCCCCTCCCCCTTGTCCGGGGCACTTTGATAGACAGATCTCCCATCCCAAGATTGGGATGGGTGATTGGCTTTCTCTGTGGGGACATGGCTGCATTTGTGAGGACACATGGCTGCATTTGTGGGAACACATGGCTGCATTTGTGGGGACATGGCTGCATTTGTGGGGACACATGGCTGCATTTGTGGGGACATGGCTGCATTTGTGGGGACACATGGCTGCATTTCTGGGGACACATGGCTGCATTTCTGGGGACATGGCTGCCTTTCTGGGGACACATGGCTGCATTTGTGGGGACATGGCTGCATTTGTGGGGACATGGCTGCATTTGTGGGAACACATGGCTGCATTTGTGGGAACATGGCTGCATTTGTGGGAACATGGCTGCATTTGTGGGGACACATGGCTGCATTTGTGGGGACACATGGCTGCATTTGTGGGGACACATGGCTGCATTTGTGGGCACACATGGCTGCATTTGGGGACACATTTTTAAAAAAAGTATCGGTAATCGGTATCGGCGAGTACATGAAAAAAAATATCGGTACTTGTACTCGGTCCTAAAAAAGTGGTATTGGGACAACCCTAGTAATATCTCAATGGGTAGCTGGATTTATGTTACGCCAATATCTCCTTGAGTAGTCTAACCTAAAACCTAAATAAAGTCACAGAAATATGTATTTCATTAGATATATATGTAGCAAGGTCCCAGGCCTCCTTTAGTCTAATGAGAACCTCCAGAGCCAGGGACAGCTGGAAGTGTTTATTGATGTTAATTCGATTTGTGGAATGTTCATTCAATGGGAACATTTGGTTGACCCCCCCCCCCCCTTCCAGTGTGAGTCCAATATTTGAAGCACTCAAGCTGGCATTCAAGGAATCTAGTCTTGTCACTCTATGATGAACATTGCACAGGTCTAGGAGAAGATGGGATTCTGAATTATACTCTGTTGGATTCTTTTATCGTCTGTGGACTTTGGACTTTGTATGTTATTGGAAGATCCATTAAATGCGTTCTCTGGAGAACCTGGTGTGAGTTGCTGCGGAACAACAAATTTATAGTCATCGTACTAACATCTAAGATATTAATTATCTGACCGGAGTACTGGAGTACTGGGCACACATATACATGATCACTACATCCAGGTCACGGCACCAATGTAGTGATCATGTATATGTGTGCCCAGTACTCCAGTACTCCGGTCAGATAATTAATATCTTAGATGTTAGTACGATGACTATAAAAAAAAGTATCGGTGAGTACATGAAAAAAAATATCGGTACTTGTACTCGGTCCTAAAAAAGTGGTATCGGGACAACCCTAGTAATATCTCAATGGGTAGCTGGATTTATGTTACGCCAATATCTCCTTGAGTAGTCTAACCTAAAACCTAAATAAAGTCACAGAAATATGTATTTCATTAGATATATATGTAGCAAGGTCCCAGGCCTCCTTTAGTCTAATGAGAACCTCCAGAGCCAGGGACAGCTGGAAGTGTTTATTGATGTTAATTAGATTTGGGGGATGTTCATTCAATGGGAACATTTGGTTGCCCCCCCCCCCCTTCCAGTGTGAGTCCAATATTTGAAGCACTCAAGCTGGCATTCAAGGAATCTAGTCTTGTCACTCTATGATGAACATTGCACAGGTCTAGGAGAAGATGGGATTCTGAATTATACTCTGTTGGATTCTTGTATCGTCTGTGGACTTTGGACTTTGTATGTTATTGGAAGATCCATTAAATGCGTTCTCTGGAGAACCTGGTGTGAGTTGCTGCGGAACAACAAATTTATAGTCATCGTACTAACATCTAAGATATTAATTATCTGACCGGAGTACTGGAGTACTGGGCACACATATACATGATCACTACATCCAGGTCACGGCACCAATGTAGTGATCATGTATATGTGTGCCCAGTACTCCAGTACTCCGGTCAGATAATTAATATCTTAGATGTTAGTACGATGACTATAAAAAAAAGTATCGGTAATCGGTATCGGCGAGTACATGAAAAAAAATATCGGTACTTGTACTCGGTCCTAAAAAAGTGGTATCGGGACAACCAGAGTAATATCTCAATGGGTAGCTGGATTTATGTTACGCCAATATCTCCTTGAGTAGTCTAACCTAAAACCTAAATAAAGTCACAGAAATATGTATTTCATTAGATATATATGTAGCAAGGTCCCAGGCCTCCTTTAGTCTAATGAGAACCTCCAGAGCCAGGGACAGCTGGAAGTGTTTATTGATGTTAATTAGATTTGTGGGATGTTCATTCAATGGGAACATTTGGTTGACCCCCCCCCCCCCCTTCCAGTGTGAGTCCAATATTTGAAGCACTCAAGCTGGCATTCAAGGAATCTAGTCTTGTCACTCTATGATGAACATTGCACAGGTCTAGGAGAAGATGGGATTCTGAATTATACTCTGTTGGATTCTTGTATCGTCTGTGGACTTTGGACTTTGTATGTTATTGGAAGATCCATTAAATGCGTTCTCTGGAGAACCTGGTGTGAGTTGCTGCGGAACAACAAATTTATAGTCATCGTACTAACATCTAAGATATTAATTATCTGACCGGAGTACTGGAGTACTGGGCACACATATACATGATCACTACATCCGGGTCACGGCACCAATGTAGTGATCATGTATATGTGTGCCCAGTACTCCAGTACTCCGGTCAGATAATTAATATCTTAGATGTTAGTACGATGACTATAAAAAAAAGTATCGGTAATCGGTATCGGCGAGTACATGAAAAAAAATATCGGTACTTGTACTCGGTCCTAAAAAAGTGGTATCGGGACAACCCTAGTAATATCTCAATGGGTAGCTGGATTTATGTTACGCCAATATCTCCTTGAGTAGTCTAACCTAAAACCTAAATAAAGTCACAGAAATATGTATTTCATTAGATATATATGTAGCAAGGTCCCAGGCCTCCTTTAGTCTAATGAGAACCTCCAGAGCCAGGGACAGCTGGAAGTGTTTATTGATGTTAATTAGATTTGGGGGATGTTCATTCAATGGGAACATTTGGTTGACCCCCCCCCCCCCTTCCAGTGTGAGTCCAATATTTGAAGCACTCAAGCTGGCATTCAAGGAATCTAGTCTTGTCACTCTATGATGAACATTGCACAGGTCTAGGAGAAGATGGGATTCTGAATTATACTCTGTTGGATTCTTGTATCGTCTGTGGACTTTGGACTTTGTATGTTATTGGAAAATCCATTAAATGCGTTCTCTGGAGAACCTGGTGTGAGTTGCTGCGGAACAACAAATTTATAGTCATCGTACTAACATCTAAGATATTAATTATCTGACCGGAGTACTGGAGTACTGGGCACACATATACATGATCACTACATCCGGGTCACGGCACCAATGTAGTGATCATGTATATGTGTGCCCAGTACTCCAGTACTCCGGTCAGATAATTAATATCTTAGATGTTAGTACGATGACTATAAAAAAAAGTATCGGTAATCGGTATCGGCGAGTACATGAAAAAAAATATCTGTACTTGTACTCGGTCCTAAAAAAGTGGTATCGGGACAACCCTAGTAATATCTCAATGGGTAGCTGGATTTATGTTACGCCAATATCTCCTTGAGTAGTCTAACCTAAAACCTAAATAAAGTCACAGAAATATGTATTTCATTAGATATATATGTAGCAAGGTCCCAGGCCTCCTTTAGTCTAATGAGAACCTCCAGAGCCAGGGACAGCTGGAAGTGTTTATTGATGTTAATTAGATTTGGGGGATGTTCATTCAATGGGAACATTTGGTTGACCCCCCCCCTTCCAGTGTGAGTCCAATATTTGAAGCACTCAAGCTGGCATTCAAGGAATCTAGTCTTGTCACTCTATGATGAACATTGCACAGGTCTAGGAGAAGATGGGATTCTGAATTATACTCTGTTGGATTCTTGTATCGTCTGTGGACTTTGGACTTTGTATGTTATTGGAAGATCCATTAAATGCATTCTCTGGAGAACCTGGTGTGAGTTGCTGCGGAACAACAAATTTATAGTCATCGTACTAACATCTAAGATATTAATTATCTGACCGGAGTACTGGAGTACTGGGCACACATATACATGATCACTACATCCGGGTTACGGCACCAATGTAGTGATCATGTATATGTGTGCCCAGTACTCCAGTACTCCGGTCAGATAATTAATATGAAGCGCATAATATTAATATGAATATTCGTGAGCAACACTAGTCCCTTAGTGGTGACAGCTTCTCCTATACCTCCAACCACGACAGGCCGGCAGAACCATCACTTCTGGTTGGACTGCAAGCCGCAGCCCCATCCCTACACTGCTCTCTTGCTTCTGGATAGGCCCTCAGATAGCCTAGCAGCCAGATGTGCCCGGGATAGGCCCAAACTCCAGCCTAGCAGCCCGGGCAGTACAACATACATCCACCCAGACAGCCATCCAGGTGGCACAGAACTCAGATCACCTAACCTCACTCAATTAAATAGGCTCTCCCAGCAGGCCAAGGGACCCAAGAAATTCCCTGTCCATTAGCTGAGATACCCTATCTATTCTTAAAGGGGTTGTAAAGGTTGTTTTTTATTTTCTAAATAGGTTCCTATAAGCTAGTGCATTGTTGGTTCACTTACCTTTTCCTTCGATTTCCCTTCTAAATGTTTTTTTTGTTTTGTTTTCTTTGTCTGAATTTCTCACTTCCTGTTCCTCCTCAGTAAGCTGTTCAGTAAGCTGTTCTTACTGACTTTCCACCGCTTGGATGATGGTGGAAAGCTTAATGAGAAGAAACAGGAAGTGAGAAATTCAGACAAAGAAAAAAAGCATTTAGAAGGGAAATCGAAGGAAAAGCTAAGAGAACCAACAATGCACTAGCTTAACCACTTGAGACCCGCGCTATTGACAAAAGACGTCAACAGTGCGGCTCTCAAGTGCCGGGTGGACGTCTTTGGACGTCTTTTAAAGTGCATTACCCGCGCGTGCCTCTGGGGGGTGCGCAGCGGGTAAACACTGTCCCGGCGCATCGCTGGGGAGCCGATGCGTGTACCTGGCAGCCGCGATGTCTGCCGGGTACACGCGATCGTCGGTAACACAGCAGGGACGTGGAGCTCTGTGAGTAAACACAGAGCTCCACGTGCTGTCAGAGGAGAGGAGACCGATCTGTGTCCCTTGTACATAGGGACACAGCATCGGTCACCTCCCCCAGTCACCCCCCTCCCCCCACACAGTTAGAACACACCTAGGATACACATTTAACCCCTTCCTCACCACCTAGTGTTAACCCCTTCCCTGCCAGTCACATTTATACAGTAATTAGTGCATTTTTATAGCACTGATCGCCGTATAAATGTGAATGGTCCCAAATTTGTGTCAAAAGTGTCCGATACGTCCGCCGCAATATCGCAGTCCCAATAAAAATCGCAGATCGCCGCCATTACTAGTAAAAAAAAAAATAATAAAAAAAAATCATAATTCTGTTCCCCATTTTGTAGGGGCTATAACTTTTGCGCAAACCAGTCGCTTTTTGCGTTTTTTTTTTTTTTACAAAAATACGCCGAAAAATACATATCGGCCTTAACTGAGAAAAAAAATTGTTTTTTTTTTAAAAAAATTGGGATATTTATTATAGCAACAAGTAAAAAAAAATATATATTTTTAAATTGTCGCACTTTTTTTGTTTATAGCGCAAAAAATAAAAACCGCAGAGGTGATCAAATACCACCAAAATAAAGCTCTATTTGTGGGGAAAAAAGGACGTCAATTTTGTTTGGGAGCCACGTCGCACGACCGCGCAAATGTCAGTTAAAGCGACGCAGTGCCGGAAGCTGAAATTTCGCCTGGGCACAAAGGGGGTATATGTGCCCAGTAAGCAAGTGGTTAAAGGAACCAATCTATATATATAAAACTCAACGTGTGTGTGTGTGTATGTATGTATGTTCCAGCATCACGTCCAAACGGCTAAAGATATTAACATGAAACTTGGCACACATGTTACTTATATGTCAGCAACAAACATAGGATAGGTGGTTTAACCCTTACCCACCCCCATTTGCCATGGTCTGGGTTTTTCTTTAACCACTTACCCCCCGGACCATATTGCTGCCCAAAGACCAGAGTACTTTTTGTGATTCTGGACTGCGTCGCTTTAACTGACAATTGCGCGGTCGTGCGACGTGGCTCCCAAACAAAATTGGCGTCCTTTTTTTCCCACAAATAGAGCTTTCTTTTGGTGGTATTTGATCACCTCTGCGGTTTTTATTTTTTGCGCTATAAACAAAAATAGAGCGACAATTTTGAAAAAAAAAATATTTTTTACTTTTTGCTGTAATAAATATCCCCCAAAAATATATAAAAAAACATTTTTTTTCCTCAGTTTAGGCCGATACGTATTCTTCTACCTATTTTTCGGAAAAAAAATCGCAATAAGCGTTTATTGATTGGTTTGCGCAAAAGTTATAGCGTTTACAAAATAGGGGGTATTTTTATGTAATTTTTCTTAATATATTTTTTTTACTAGTAATGGCGGCGATCAGCGATTTTTTTTCGGTACTGCGACATTATGGCGGACACTTTGGACACTTTTGACACATTTTTGGGGCCATTGGCATTTTTATAGCGATCAGTGCTATAAAAATGCATTGGATTACTATAAAAATGCCACTGGCAGGGAAGGGGTTAACACTAGGGGGCGGGGAAGGGGTTAAGTATGTTCCCTCAGTGTGTTCTTACTGTGGGGGGTGGGGGTGGCCTCACTAGGGGAAACACTGATCCTCGGTTCATACATTGTATGAACGGAAAATCAGCATTTCCCCCGCTGACAGGACCGGGAGCTGTGTGTTTACACACACAGCTCCCGTTCCCTGCTCTGTACCGAGCGATCGCATGTGCCCGGCGGCGATCGCGCCCGCCGGGCACACGCATGGGAGTCGGGGGCGAGCGGGGGGCGCGCACGCGCCCCCTAGTGGCGGCTAAAAGAGAGGACGTATAGCTACGGGCTCTCGCCTAGGAGAGCCGACCTGCCGCCGTATAATGACGGTGGCTGGTCGGCTAGTAGTTAAAGTCCCATTCAACTCTATGGGAAATACATGTTACTTCATGTTCCAGCATCACGTCCAAACGGCTAAAGATATTAACATGAAACTTGGCACACATGTTACTTATATGTCAGCAACAAACATAGGAAAGGTGGTTTAACCCTTACCCACCCCCATTTGCCATGGTCGGGGGTTTTCCTTTAAAGTCCCATTCAACTCTATGGGAAATACATGTTACTTCATAACTTCCAAACGGCTGTAGATATTTCGATAACACTTGGTCACATGTTACTTATATGTCCACTTAAACTATAGGATAGTTAATTTATCCCTTAACTACCCCCATTTGTGAGGGTTGGGGTTTTTGTTTAAAGTCCCATGCAAATCAATGGGAAATGTATGTTCCCACATAACTTCTGTACGCCTGGAGATATTTCAATAATACCTGGTACACATATTACTTATATGCCAAATAAAAATATATGACAGTTAAATTAACCCTTACCTACACCCTTATATAAAAGATGGGTATATTTATATAACTATGATTTTCCTCCCCAAAAGGTTAAGATAGGAAGACTGGGCAACGCCGGGTATTCAGCTAGTTTAGACAATAAAAAACAAGGGGGCATGGAGGGGGATTGGAGGAGGATGCAGGGACAGTCAGCGGTGATCGCGTGTGGGGGAGTTACAAGCACCGATCAACGCTGTATAGATTTCACTAAAGCAACTGAAAGCCGCAGGGGAAGAAGCTTGTAACTCCCCCACACACCGATCACCGCTGACTGTCCAGGTATCTGGTGAAGCATTGAGAGCATTTGCCCGAGTACAAGTACTCGGGCAAATGCTAGGTATCGGTGCCGATAACGATACTAGTATCGGCATCGGGACAACCCAAATATATATATATATATATATATATATATATATTGCATAAACATACATGTTTTTTATTTATTTTTCTTGGCACACTTTGTAACAGCAAAAGGCACAAGCAGCTCTACCTCAATTGCAAATCTGCCCCGTTCCTCATATATCCCTTAGTCAGAGTACTTTGTGCCAACAGTAAAAGTAGATTGAACTTTTGGTGCCAAATAAGAATTCAGGATCAACTGGGAGTCTCTGCTTGTGCTGAAAATACTAATACAGAAGTTAAATTAATCATAAAATATTTTTATTCGTTCGTCCCATCAGGTTCTACCTGTCTCTGTAAAAAAAAGCCATATTTCTTTACATCTTTACTGTTCATTAAGGAACGAAAATTACTTTTTTTCATAAGATTTTATTATCACCTGTCCATAAAGCTGCCAATCGCTCAGCATCCTGCTTCTAGCACTAATCATAATTGGTTTAACGGAGTAAGTCACTGCCACTCTGCTTCATTTCTATGTTGATTAGGCTACTCCTAATGGATTTAGAGTGTGCCGAGAGAGAGAGAGAAAAAGAGGAAAAAAAAACCACAGTCGAGAATTAAAATGAGATTTAGAAATGAGGCAGGCATCCACTAACAAAAGCTTAGGCATGGCTTTATCTATAAATCTATAAAGTGTTATTATGAGATTCTCAGTTTACTCCTAGGTAGAGGAAAGTTTTAATGCTGTAGATGTGTATGTATGGGTTTTATCATTAGCAACTATTATCATTGCTTTGACCCATGAATAATTTTATTTTAAGGCACTTTTTCACCAGATACACTCATGCCGCGTACACACGACCGTTTTTCGGGTTGTAAAAAATTACGTTTTTTTTTATGTCATAAAAAAACAATCGTGTGTGGGCTCCAGAGCATTTTTCACGATGTAAAAAATGGGCATTAAAAATTTCGACGTTTTAACGTTGTCGTTTTTAACGTCGTAAAAAATGGTCGCGTGTGGGCTTTAACGACGTGAAAAAAACGTGCATTGCTCAGAAGCAAGTTATGAGACGGGAGCGCTCGTTCTAGTAAAACTAGCGTTCGTAATGGAGATAGCACATTCATCACGCTACAACAGACTGAAAAGCACAAATCGTCTTTTACTAACACAAAATCAGCAAAAGCAGCCCCAAGGGTGGCGCCATCCGAATGGAAGTTCCCCTTTATATTGCCATCGTACGTGTTGTACGTCACCGCGCTTTGCTAGAGCATTTTTTTTCATGATCGTGTGTAGGCAAGGCTGTTTTAACAATCGGGCTGAAAAAAACTTTGTTTTTTCTAGACCATTAAAAAATTTCATTTTTTTACAACCCGTGTGTACGCGGCATCACTGTTTAGTTCTGCACGTTTTGCAATAGTGTACTTTTTTTTCATTAGAAACATTACCATAGGCGGAAAATGTTTTATAGTGCATTAAAGCAGAAATTTAGTAAAGCTTAAGATAACTAGTAATCTTACAAATGCTTAGTGCTAACATTAAAGTGATATTTGCCTTTATTTTTACAATCCCATAAGAGAGTAGATGTGCATAGTGGTTGTTGTAAGCTCATTGTTGCTCTCTCTTCTTCCAAAGCTCTTTAGCAATCCCTGGATAGTAGGTGTGTAACTCTGTGGCTATACTCACTTTGGAACCTAAGGGGCTAATCCTCTGCACTGTGTAAAAAGGCTGTTTGATTCTGTCTTCTCTAATCTTCCCCTTCCTTCTTCCACAGTCCCTAATCCATCTGCTGATAGGACATGCTCACTTTGGTGTGTATTGCAAAAGCGTAGTTTTTTTTAATTTATTTTTTGTTTTTACGAGGGTGCATGTGACTGGCACAGGGCCAATCATCACTACTCAGACAAAAAGTCAGGGGCCATGCAGCCTCATAGGACAGTCATAGTAGAATGAAAACTCCTCCTACAAGCTTTAACCAGTGCTTGACCGGACACTGATAGAAGTCACAAGACTGCTATATACTGCTGATTAGGAAAGGTACTATTTAGCATTTTTTATTTACTAAAAGAATTGCATTTCCATGTTCTGTGTATTGTGGGAGACCAGATATAATGAAATGCAGGGTCCTGGGTTTAGTAACACGTTAATCTGTCACTGGATAGTGGGGTTGTAGGCAGGGCCTAACCCTTGTACCTGAAACTTTAGTAAACACATGTGGATACTTAAAGCAGAAGTAAACCCATGCGGCACGTGCCGTAAATGTAATACTCCCATTGGTTGCACTCTCAACCAAACTGTCAAACTATCCAATGGCTGGTGTCATAACTGATCACATGTGCAACATCATGGCAGTTGTAGATTAAACAGAGGCAAACATGGCAGCTTCCTTGGCTGAAAATGATAGAAGTGTTTTCTTGTACTTTAACTTGGTTTACATGTAGAAATTGACTGTTCATTTATATAAGTTAATTTACAGCATGTGCATCACATATATTACAGGTCATACATTGCTTCAGGCAGTAGAGGGCACTATTTATCCACAATGCACTTTCCAATAGTAACATATAAGGCACCTAGGCCCAGATTCTTAAAGGACTTACGATGGCGCAGCGCCATGTACTCCGTCGTAAGTCCTAATCCGACCCGTCGTATCTATGCGTCTGATTCTTAGAATAAGTTACGCATAGATATCCATTAGATCCGACAGGCGTAAGCCTCTTACGCCGTCGGATCTTAACTACATTTTTTTTTTGACCGCTAGGTGGCGCTTCCGCCGAAATCCGGGTTGAGTATGCAAATTAGCTACATACGCGAATTCCCGAACGTATGCGCGGCCGACGCAGTAAAGTTACGATGTTTACGTTAGGCTTTTCCCGGCGTATAGTTGCCCCTGCTATATGAGGCGCAGCCAATGTTAAGTATGGCCGTCGTTCCCGCGTCGAAATTTGAAAAAGTTACGTTGTTTGCGTAAGTCGTCCGTGAATGGGGCTGGACGTCATTTACGTTCACGTCGAAACCAATGATGTCCTTGCGGCGTACTTTGGAGCAATGCACACTGGGAAATTCCACGGACGGCGCATGCACCGTTCTGCAAAAACGTCAATCACGTCGGGTCACAATAGTTTAACATAAAACACGCCCCCCCCTCCACATTTGAATTAGGCGGGCTTACGCCAGACGATTTACGCGACGCCGCCGCAACTTACGGAGCAAGTGCTTTGAGAATACAGCACTTGCCCGTGTAAGTTGCGGAGGCGTAACGTAAATCGGATACGTTACGCCACCGCAGAGATACGCCGATGTACAAGAATCTGGGCCTTAGAGAGCACTTCCCTTGGAGAGCTACGATATGACTTGGTCACACTGAGATCCCTAAATTAAGGTGATCAGATTTTTAAAATGAAATATATTGACATATTTTATTTATTTTTTTACTAGTAATGCCAGCAATCAGCGACTCTCTGCCCGTTGCCACCCACTTTTCAGCCTCTCGATTCTTACTCTCAGGCCCTGGCTACTAATGGTGGAGAGTGGAGAAAGATCACTCCACCAGGAAAGGCATGGAGACAAGCAGGCAGGAGGCTGGCCGGGACTTGAACCAAGGCAGAAGAACATGTGAGTGGAGCTGAATGGGCATGCACCCCGAAACTGAAGAACTATTCCCTCCACTCCGACCAGCACATGATCTTAGAAAGGGGCACAGATAATGGAAAAAAATGTGCCCCCCTAAGCTAGTAAGAGTGGCGGAGCGGGGGTGTGCAATTCAGATTTTTTTTTTTTTATTCTGCACTGACTTTGAAATTGCCCCAGCCCCTGTTCAAATCCAATCCAGGGACAAAACCAGGGACAGATGTAGTCCGGGGACAGTGTCCTCAATCTGGGGACTGTCCCTGGAAACCGGGGGTGTCTAGTCACCCTACCCTAAATGTCCCTGCAGATATCTGGCTGGCAGTAGGAGACAACCTGAAATAGTGACTGTTCCCTAAACAAAATAAATTTAGTTTAGTAAATAAGGTGAAGCTGTATTTACTTTGCGCACCCAATCAAGGGAAATTAAAAGGATATTTTCTTGCACATGATTGGCTAATTGTAAAAAAAAACATAGTTGCTTGCTATTTTCGAGTCAGGGATGAGTGCTGCTTTAAATAATCCTATGAATATTGAAGTATGCCCTGAAATCCTGATATTTTTTTACAAAGCTAAAGTGACTATTCAAACAGCACGAGACAAACTGAGGAGCTTTATCAATTTTATGTCTAGTGACTGGAATTTAAAAGGCCTTGCTGAAACATTCAACAAACTAAAACACAAAATCTATCACTTTAGGGTAAAAACACAGCGCTGTTCACTGCTAATGATAAAATCTCTGCGGTTAAAGAAAAAATATTCATTGGAAAAAGAGAGCTGCTGAAGCTGGGCAGTTTGACACCCTTTAATACTTCAGCCACATGCCTTGTGGAAAATAAAATGTCTTTATACCTAGATATATGGACAACACTAACAAAGCGCCTCAAACAACTGTCCACTTATTTTGGAAATATTTCCCTCTTACTATGGAAATTGAAGTCTACAGGTGACTAGCTATCCTTTTATAAATAAAAAAATGTCAAAACACATTGATATCTCCTCTAACACTTTAAGCCAGCAATAGTATTAAACTATCCCTTCACGTTACATATGGGCTTGTCTGGAAGTAATTCTAAAGGCTCACTTTTAATTTTTTTAAATAACAAACGGTATACTTACCTGCTCTATGTAATGGTTTTGCACACAGCAGCCTTTAACATTATTTTCTGGGGTCCCCCCTTCTGTGCTCCTGGCCCCTACCCCCTACTAAGTACCCCTATAGCAAGCCGCTTGCTATGGGGGCAGGCGTGCATGCTCGCTTCCCAGCTGGCTTTGCATATCCATAAGACACACAGGCCCAGATTCTCAAAGTGCTTACGACGGCGCAACGCCATGTACGCTGTCGTAAGTCCTAATCTGGGCCATCGTATCTATGCGCCTGATTCTTAGAATCAGTTACGCATAGATATCCATTAGATCCGACAGGCGTAAGGCTCTTACGCTGTGGGATCCAAAATGCATTTTTTTTTTCGCCGCTAGGTGTCGCCTCCGTCGTTTTCCCAGTTGAGCATGCAAATTAGCTAGATACGCGAATTCCCGAATGTACGCGCGGTCGACGCAGTGAAGTTACGACGTTTACGTAAGGTTTGCATGGCGTAAGGTTGCCCCTGCTATATGAGGGGCAACCAATGTTAAGTATGGCCGATGTTCCCGCGTTGAAATTTAAAAATTTACGTTGTTTGCGTAAGTCGTCCGTGAATGGGGCTGGACGCCATTTACAATCACGGCAAAACCAATGACGTCCTTGCGTCATTAAGCGCAATGCACGTCGGGAAATTTTAGGGACGGCGCATGCGCATTACATTCGGCGCGGGAACGCGCTTAATTTAAATGCGATACGCCCCCTACCCGGCTAATTTGAATTAGACCGGCTTGCGCCGGGTGATTTACGCTACGCCGCCGCAACTTTACAGGCAAGTGCTTTGTGAATCAAGCACTTGCCTGTAAAACTTGCGGCGGCGTAACGTAAATGACATACGTTACGCCGCCGCAGAGATGCGGCGATCTACGAGAATCTGGCCCACAGAGTGTACCTTGGCCCTGCCCCACCCACTTCCACCTCACTGGCTGTGATTGACAGCAGCAGTAGCCAATGCCAATCTGAAATCTATGATTACCAAGAAGGCTATCATCTCATCATATCCGATTCTGTATATGTGAAACAGCAATTTAACCACTTCCCGCTTGCGCTATAGCCGAAAGATGGCTACAGCGCCGGCTTAGATTACCGTGAGGGCATCCATGTACGTACTCCCATGCTCGCGCTGTCCGCCTGCCCCCTGCGGAGCATGGGCGGTGCGCTCTGTCATCACTGAGACTTGGCTGATCACAGATCCTGGCCTTTTACCACTTGATCAGCTGTCAGCCAATGACAGCTGATCACAAGATGTAAACAGAAGCTGGTAAGTGTATTTTTTCCCCTCACACTGACAGCATGAAAAGAAAAAAATAAAGCCAATTGCTGGCTTCTGTAAGATGGAGATTAGTCCCACTCAGTAAACACAAGTGCTGCTAACCAGTGCCCACCAGTGCCACCTACCAGTGCTCACCAGTGCCACCTCTCAGTGCCCACTACCAGTGCCCACCAGTGCCACCTATCAGTGCCACCTAACAGTGCCCCTCAGTGCTGCCAATCAGTCCCCATCAGTGCCTCATCATCAGTACCACCCATCGGTGCTGCCTATCAGTGCTACCTACCAGTGCCGATCAGTGCCACCCTTTAGTGTCCATCAGTTCCACCTATCAGTGCCAGTGAAACCTTATCAGTGCCTCCTGATCAGTGCCCACCAGTGCCGCCTCATCAGTGCCCATCAGTGCCACCTTATCAGTGCAGCCTATCAGTGCCCATCAGTGTAGCCCCATTAGTGCAATGGAGGAGACAAATTACCTGTTTGAAACATTTTAAAACAAACTTTAAAAACAGTTATTTTTTACCAAAATGTTTGGTCTTTTTTGGTTTGTTTAGCAAAAAAATAGAAACCCCAGTGGCGATTAAATACCACCAAAAGAAAGCTCTATTTTTGTGAAAAAAATATAACAAAATCATATAGGTGCAGTGTAGCATTACCGTGCAATTGTCTTTCAAAGGAAAGCTGAAAATTGGCCTGGGTAGAAAGGGAGTATATGTGCCTAGTAAGCAAGTGGTTAAAATGAAAAAAATAATATATGTCCAAACTTATTTTATGTACAAGAGAATATAATTTTGTATAGAGAACTTTCAAGTATATTCTGAGATTTACTTGACTACAGGACTGCAGGCAAGCTGTGCATCATGTGGGTTGGATTAGAATATGAAGGGACACAAACTGGCTATGATGGATCTACTTTTTTGGTTATAGTGATCAGAATCCAACAGGAAGCAAATACAACTGGCAGGATTGCTAGGTGTTTTCAACGTATTTTATTTTTTATGTAAAAAGAGTCTTTATGTAGATTATGAGGGGCAGAGCAATGTTGCCTGACTGTTGAAAAAAAATTCTTGCTTCTCTACTTTAATCTTTGAAAACGGATATACAAGGAGTTAGTGTTGGACCAAAATGAATTATTTGTAATGATTACAATGATTCTTTTATACTGCAGTGTCCAATGTTTTTTGCTGCTTTTTTAGTACTTTTATAAGTCCATATTCTTTTAACAAAACAAAGAAAAAAAAATGGGCAGACTTAATGAACTACTTCCTTTCCTATTTTATTAGCCCCATTTACAGTATAGTTATATTATTATTATTTCCTTTGTTTGGGTTGAACCCCATGTTTTTCATTTTCTACTACCTTCATATAGTTACTATATAGTTATCATTTTGTTGAGGTATCATTTGTTTTATAAGTTACTATACATACTTGAATAAATTTTTTATTTACTTACATCCATATTGGAAATCTGGCTCTTGCTGGTAGCAGCGGATTGATACATGGCCATCCTTTCCTTTAATGGTAAAGATTCCAGCAGATCCAATGGAATACTTCCAATATCGGTGCTCTCTTCTAAATGTTTCTTCTTGCCACCTAATAAAGATTAAAAAAAAAAATAAATAAAAACGGTCAGTGAGTCTGATTTTATCATTATACAGGATTGCCCCACGGTAATCAAAATATTTTATACTACTAAACTACATATATTCAGACATTTAAAATGGCAGATGCAGGAAAAATAATGCAGCCACAGTAAATCGTAAGTGTGGCCAAATAAAACCTATACCACATACACTTAAGCCTCATAGACATGATCGGATTTTCTGCGGATGAGTGTAGGACTATTGTCAGGAACTTGTATTGCGTAGAAGCGTCAAAGAATTGTCGGCCAACAAACACAAAACTACGTGGTTTTTCAGCTCTTTAGCGCCACCCTTCGGGAAACTTTTGCTTATGTTGTGTTATGGTGAGCACTGCTTCTGAGCAAGCGTGTTTGTACTTTGGAGTTTTGTCCGACAGACACACGATCGGATAATCCGACATCACACATTTGTTGGCCGACAATTTTAAAGCATGCTATCCCACATTTGTCTGCGGAAAATCCGACAAAAAAATTCTGATGGAGCATACAAACAGTCAGATTTTCCGACAACAGCCTGTCATCACACAATTCCTGTCGGATAATCTGATCGTGTGTACGAGGCTTTAGAATTCACAATTAGCCACACTGTGCTGTGCACACCCCCCCCCCCCCCAAAAAAAAAAAACCAACAAGGTTGTGTATGTGAGAAAAAGTCGCTGCCATGTAATAAAATATGATTCTAACTGAGTCATATCTCCTATACTATGAAAAGTCAAAAGTAAGTACTTCTGTCTAACTGCCTTATGTTGTCAGTTTGAATTCCAATCACAGCACTACCTACACAGTTTGCATGTTTTTCCTGTGCCTGCATGGGTTTCCTTCCATACCCCAAAGACATGCTGGTAGGTTAATTGGCTCCTGATTAAATTGGCCCTAGTATGTGTATGAATGTGAGTTAGAAAGCTTAGATTGTAAGCTCCTTGAGGGCAGGGAATGATGTGAATGTACATGTAGCGTCTGGTTACCTACAAGTACCGATGCTGTTTAAATTTAGAGTGGTATCAGAGTGCTAATCGACTCTGATCAAATGTATGTGTTCAAAACAGGGTCTCTGTCTCAGCTTGGCTGTGCTGTGGGCTCACTCTGTTGTTCCACCCCAGGACGACAGGTGGCAACAGTGGAGTCAAGACTTGGGTGCTTTTTCCCAGCAGCCAATCAGGAGGGAGTTTCCTCGCTGGGCATGCTGGGAGAGGGTATTTATGGAGCAGACGCCAAGTGCGGCACCCACCTTTAGGGTGACTGCACCACAGCCCCCCGGTGCTATGGCCTACCTGGCCGGGGCGTGCGTGCCACACGGTGTTCCTGGTTCCAGGACCATGTTGGTCCGGAACATTTGAGCTGTGGTGGGAGCCCAGTGGTCGAATGGGTTCCCATTTCTGAAGATCCCAAGCGGTATTGCCGTTCGGTGGGGAGTCCATCTGAGGACAGCCAATGAAAGGCTGGCGATCCAAAAGGATCTCGACAAACCACCGGGGATCAAGGTAGCCAGACACTGAAGGATTGATCACCTGTCAGTCGGTACCTGAGCGACTAGAAGAAGGGGATCCAGGCGTAATTCTTTCAAGGAGGATTGTCTCCATAAGCACAATCAGTGAGGGCCTGTGGCAGAGGTTTCTCCCTGAGTTCATTCCAGGAGGGTCTGTGGCAGAGACTTTTCCTTAAAAAGGTTTGAATGCTACTCTGGCTGCCAGGTCAGGGAGAGAGGCCTGTCCGGGTACACTAAGACCACTCAGGCAGGAGTGGCGCAGAAAGTGTTACAAGTGGGAGTAGGACTGTTTCCCTATACTACGCCTGAATCTGCTGTTCTCCTTCTTCCTCCAACTCTATCCTTTAACCACAAGTTTATTGTTTTTACCCGGCTGAGTAATAAAGAGCACAGAAAAGACACTTGTCGCGGACATTCCTTTTACTACTGCTATATGCACCATACACCCCTGGGAATTCGGAGAGCCACAAGGTAAATGTGCCACCCAAAACAAACCAGCAGCTCCTCCGGGGGAAGTGTTAGGCCCCATACACACGAGAGGATTTATCCGCGAATACGGTCCAGCGGACCGTTTCCGCGGATAAATCCTCTCGAGGATTTGTGCGGATTTCTATGCGATGGAGTGTACTCACCATCGCATTGAAATCCGTGCCGAAATCCTCTGGCGATGACGTGTTGCGCCGTCGCCGCGTTTATGACGCTGCGACGTGCGCGACGCTGTCATATAAGGAATTCCACGCATGCGTCGAATCATTACGACGCATGCGGGGGATCCCTTCGTACGGGTGGATCCGGTGAGTCTATACAGACCAGCGGATCCATCCGTTGGGATGGATTCCAGCGGATAGATTTGTTTAGCATGTCAGCAAATATTTATCTGCTGGAATCCATCCCAGGGGATAAATATCCGCGGAAAAAGATACGCTGGAGTGTACACACCATAGGATCTATCCGCTGAAACCCATTTGCTGGGATTTTTCAGCGGATGGATTCTATCGTGTGTATGGGGCCTAACATACAGTATATACAATATTTGTAAAGTGTTGGGTAAATTGACAGTGCAATATAAGTACCTGTAGTTTTGGAAAAAGTAGGGAAGGGTTAACTCCTCTGTCAGTTTGTTTTTTGCTTTTTGCATCCCATTGCAAGATTTCCTTTTACATCCTGTTTCAGGGACACCACAGAAAATGAGAGTAGATCTCTACAAAGTGAGAAAAATTTCCCACTAAGGGCTCATGTACACACAGACTAAGGTGACCAACGGCTGCGGTAAAATGCAAAACGTTGCAAAATTGCACCATGATTTTACTACATATTTGTGGTGTTTTGCAAGGCAAAAAAACTCCAAAGGCGCCTAAACTCAAGTTTAGAAGCTGTAGTGTACATGAAGCCTCAGGCAGTTGTCATTGGAACAGGTGTCTCCATTGAAAATTATACCCTCTTCTTCTGGTGACAACTGCAACATTTTGGATTGCTCATCACTGTCTTGGTGACAATGGTCATCAAGGTGATCAGAGAAAAAAAACTCCTAGTGGAGACACAGACAGAAATAAAAATGTAGTTTCTTAGACAAAAAAAAAAAATGTTTTGCTATACTGTTTTACTCTGTAAAAGATGAGTTCTTTTTAACCACTTGCTTACTGGGCACATAAACCCCCTTCGTTCCCAGGCAAAATTTCAGCTTCCGGCACTGCGTCGCTTTAACTGACATTTGCGCGGTCGTGCGACGTGGCTCCCAAACAAAATTGGCGTCCTTTTTTCCTCACAAATAGAGCTTTATTTTGGTGGTATTTGATCACCTCTGCGGTTTTTATTTTTTGCGCTATAAACAAAAAAAGAGCGACAATTTAAAAAATATATATATATTTTTACTTGTTGGTATAATAAATATCCCATTATTTTTTTTAAAAAAACTATTTTTTTTCTCAGTTAAGGCCGATACGTATTTTTTGACGTATTTTTGTAAAAAAAAAAAAAAAAACGCAATAAGCGACTGGTTTTCGCAAAAGTTATAGCGCCTACAAAATAGGGGACAGAATTATGATTTTTTTTTATGATTTTTTTTTTTACTAGTAATGGCGGCGATCTGCGATTTTTATTGGGACTGCGATATTGCGACGGACGTATCGGACACTTTTGACACAAATTTGGCGCCATTCACATTTATACAGCGATCAGTGCTATACAAATGCACTAATTACTGTATAAATGTGACTGGCAGTGAAGGGGTTAAAACTAGGGGGTGAGGAAGGGGTTAAATGTGTATCCTAGGTGTGTTCTAACTGTGGAGGGAGGGGGGTGACTGGGGGAGGTGACCAATGCTGTGTCCCTATGTACAAGGGACACAGATCGGTCTCCTCTCCTCCTACAGCACGTGGAGCTCTGTGTTTACACACAGAGCTCCACGCCCCTGCTGTTATACCGACAATCGCGTGTACCCGGCGGACATCGCGGCCGCCAGGTACATGCATCGGCTTCCCAGCGATGCGCCGGGACAGTGTTTACCCACTGCGCGCCCCCCAGAGGCGCGCGTGGGTAATGCTTTTAAATGACGTCCAAAGACGTCCAGTTGGCACCTGAGAGCCACGCTGTTGACGTCTTTTTTCAATAGCGCGGGTCTCAAGTGGTTAAGCTATATATATTAGTATACTAGTCTTTACTTCTTTGTTTCTGTACAAGACTGTACAGAGCAGACCATGTTTTTCTACATTTCTGTTTCAAAGAACATGTTTTTAAATGCTGTGATTTTATTAAATCCCTAAAGGACCCTTTCAGAATACATTCATTTTATTTTTTAGCTGCTTCTAATTTTTCACATAAAGCCCACATAGATGCTGAAACTTAAACACAGTTGGACTCTCATTCTTTTTTTTTTTTTTCAGTGTTTACTCTGCTTAAACTAAACTGTCAGTACAATAAAGGTAGTGCAAAGGATACAGCAGTACAATGCAGGCAAGTATAGGCTACCTTTACATAACCCCTCCAGTGCTGGAGAGTGTCGCGAATCCTGGGCTCTAAAATAGTTATTTCAACATTTTCAGACATTGTTGAAAGATGACCCTCTTTTTCTTGCTTCCTGGACATTGCTATTGGGCAGAAGCCATGCACATCATTGTAATTGGACAATAGGATTACAAATTAAGGGATAGCTTTCTGTACTGTTTGGAAATGTCAAGACTGGCATCCTACAGCTCATCATTAAGTGTCAGGGGTATCATATAAAATAATGCTGTGTGCACTGATACATTCAGCACCTGCATAGCACTGCTGAAATCCATTTATGGTACTAATACACTTACTTAAAATATTCATAGTGATGTTTTATCTGACTATTAGGTTACAATTCCAGATTCCAACTGCAGGTGGTGCTGACACTGAAATCTGAAACTGCAGTTCCTGTTACTGGTACAATACAAGAGCTGATAGACCCTCTAAATCTGCTCTGAGTTTTCAGCATTAGCCAGAAAGTTAAAATACCCAGTCCTTCAATTTTTCTTTATAATTAATAGTACAAATATCAGCGGCACCTCCCTAATCTCTATGCGCCCGCCCCTAATCTCCATGCAGGGCGCCGGATGCATAGAGTTCTATAGTTTTTTTTTTGTGCAGCATATGATTAGAGCCAGGGGCTCTAATTAGCTTAAAAAAGGCGCAGAGCACGGCACCCTGAGCCCACCCACTTGTGACAATAGCAAATTAACATTTGGAAGCGGGTCCTGAGACCAGATTGGCCTGGAGGAGAAGTGACTAGACTGGCCTGGAAGAGAAGCAACCGTATTGGCCGGGAGGAGAAGCTGGGGAAGCCGACGAAGCTGCCCGGGACCTGGATGGGGTAAGCGTGGGAGTTGGCCGGCTTGTGAGCAGGGCTGGCAAGCGGGCTTGCGAGCTGGGCTTGCAAGTGGGGTTGGGATTTGGTTTGCCCCCCCCCCAAAAAAAAATGAAGCACAAGCTGCCAAATATACATATATGTATAGATCAGGGGCGGACTGACCATTGGGACTCTCGGGCACTGCCCTAGGGCCCCATGCCACTAGGGGGCCCCATCAGGGTTGCCAGGCTCAATAAAACCAGGGACAGTATGTAGAAATCTGTGTTTTTTTTTTACATCTGTCCCTGATATGTCCAAAACCGACATGCTTTTGATGTGAAAATCCTAAAACTTTAGCTGCCCTGCCTATGCAATGCCTCCTGGAGTGGTGGCCATCTGTAAGCCCGGGGGCCCCATAATCTTCTATTGCCCAGGGGCCCCATGAGTTGTCAGTCCGCCCCTGGTATAGATGCAATGGAAAAGTTTGGATTGACCAATTTTTTATAGTTGTATCTATGTATGTATAGTGGCAGTACTATTTTATAAAAGTATAAAGGATTATATAAAATTAAGGAAAAAAGCAGAACTATGCTGTTAAACCACTCAGTTTGGATGAAAGCTAAATCGATTGCCTAGTAACATAGAGACTCCCAGTGATGATCTAAAACTAACATTAAATAGAATTGTTATCGACTCGGCCTACAAAAGAAGCAGTGGATTTATTTTGTTTGCTAAAAAATAGACACTGTTTTTAGGACCCTGCATTTGGAGTCCATGATTTATACAAGTTATAGTTTTCCTTCTTTTTTTTTCAGTATAAAGTGCATGAAAACAATAAAGTATGTGTTGAATTGCTGCTTTCCAAAGAACTCTGTTAAGACCACAATAAATCTTATCCATCTAGCAATGAAATTCTGATAATTTGTTTCAGAATAAGAAGCAGTAGGAGTTCTACCCCAGAGTAATATCACAATGTATAAAGATAATTAGTAATACTAGATGTTTGCCTTAGTGGGTCTGCATTTAATTTGGTTTCTCATGAATAATATATCAATAATCTACACATGTCTGTTTTCTGGTAAAAAAGATTTTCTAACTCAATGACCCAAAAGATCTGCTTTTTATAGATTGCATCCAAGGAAATAGAAACAGGGCAACAGATAAGGGAGGTGTAGGCCAGAGCAACCAATCAGATTTTGTCTGTCTTTTTCCCAATGCAGGTTATTATAAAAGATAACATATTTCTGATGGTCGCTATAGTTTGTAGTTCCATTACTTTTCCTTTGTCCTAGAATTTAATGAGATCCGATGAACAAAGAAAAAAAAACATGTGAGGGTTCCAACTTGTTTTATACATGTTTAATAAAAAAGGGCAGAAAGTCTAATATGAATATGCCACGAGGGAAAGTGATACACAAAGAGCAGGAACCCTATTTAGAATTCATTTTTTAATCTAATTGGAATTTTTGATTGGTTGTTTTGTTCTGCCATAAGCTGGCCATAAACAATTCCAACCTAATGGTCTCATTTAATGGATTGGTACATTCATGATTACCCTGAGGGGGCTACAATTTGAAAACACTTTTATTCCAGAGAGATTTTCTTGTTGGAAATTCTCGTTGTGGCCTGCCTAATTCTTTCTTTTCTCTGTGAAAGGTAAGTAGGTAGGTGTTAAGTGGACATATTCTGCTTTAGTCTGCTGGGCTAGTCACAGAATGAATAAACACAATTTAGGCCGGTGAAAGACTTTCACTCAGTCTACAGGAGACCTGCATGGTACCAGTGACCTGCTGATCCTTGGTGCAATGCTTTCCAGGCTCCTACAAAAAAGCTGCATTTAATATTCTTATTTAACCACTTCAATAGCGCACACCGTCATATGACGTCCACAATGGGGATCTCTTATCCCGGGTGGACGTCATATGACGTCCTGTACTTTGTGCGGTGATATCTGAATGATGCCTGCACCCAGAGGCATCATTCAGATATAATTTTGTTCCGGCAACGATCCTGCACACCATAAGGCCTCGTACACACGACCCGACATGCACGATGAAAACGGTCCGCGGACCATTTTCATCGGACATGTCTGCTGGCAGAATTTGGTCTGATGTGTGTACACACCATCAGACCAAATTCCCCGCAGACAGAAAACGCGGTGACGATGCGGCGACGTGCGCGAACCCGGAAGTTCAATGCTTCCACGCATGCGTCGAATCAATTTGACGCATGCAAGGGATTTTGACCCAGCGCACATGTCCAATGAGTTGTACTGACCATCGGACATGTCCGACGGACAGACTTCCAGCAGACAAGTTTCTTAGCATGCTAAGAAACTTTTGTCCGCTGGAAACCTGTCCGCTAGGCCGGAAAATTGTCCGGTCGGCCCTACACACGGTCGGACATGTCCGCGGAAACTGGTCCGACGGACCAGTTTCAGCGGACATGTTCGGTCGTGTGTACAAGGCCTAAGAATGATCATAGTGGCGGTTCTGCGGTTCTTATAGGCGGCGGGAGGGGACATCCCCCCTTCCGCCACCATCCGGTGCTTCTCCGGGCTCTCCCGTGCCATCGGGGGGCCCGGAGAGATGATCGCCGTGCGCCAGATGGGAAGCATAGAGATGACTGGTGACCATCTGGTCACCAGTCATCTCTATGACCGTCGGATGCCTGAGCGTGATGTGATGACGTCACGCCCGGGTACCCACAAGTAAACAAACCGCAATTGCGGCTAGTAAGAATGAGATCTGTGATTTTTTTTCACGATCTCATGCTTTGCAGCCTGGAGGAGAGATGCGGGGTCTTATTGACCCCGTGTCTCTCCTTAAAGAGGACCTGTCACACACTATTCCTATTACAAGGGATGTTTACATTCCTTGAAATGGGAATAAAAGCGATAAAAAAAAATGAAAAAAAAGTGTAAAAAATAAATAAATAAGTAAAAAAAATTAAATAAACTAAAACGCCCCTGTCCCCGGTAGCTCGCGCTCAGAAGCGAACGCACACGTAAGTCCCGCCCACGTATGTAAACGTCGTCCAAACCACACATGTGAGGTGTCGCCGCGTGCGTTAAAGCGTGTGCAACAATTCTAGCACTAGACCTCATCTGTAACTCTAAAATGGTAACCGGTAAAATTTTTCAAAGCTGTAGCCTATGGAGATTTTTAAGTAACGAAGTTTGGCGCCATTCCATGAGTGTGCGCAATTTTAAAGCATGACATGTTAGGTATCTATTTCCTCGGCGTAACATCATCTTTCATATTTTACAAACAAATTGGGCTAACTTTAGTTTTGTTATTTTTTAATGAAACCAATTTTTCCCAAAAAAAGGCGTTTGCAAAATTATTGCGCAAATACCGTGCAAGATAAAAAGTTGCAATGCCATTTTATTCCCTAGGGTGTCTGCTAAAAAAACATATATAATGTTTGGGGGTTCTGAGTAACTTTCTAGTAAAAGAATGATGATTTGTACATGTAGGAGAGAAGTGCCAGAATAGGCCCGGTATAGAGGTGGGTATTAAAGCCCTGTATTGAAGTGGTTAAAGGTGAACTTATCCTTTAACAATTACAGAAGCGTATTACTTATATTTTGCCAAACCAGAAACTTTCAATAGCAGTCACCTCAGTTGAAGCCCTCTGAGACCCACTGACCTAGATTAGAACTTTGAGGAACACTTAGCTGGTACTGCATGAAGATGACTGGAACTCTTCAAGCATCTTGAAGTCTGACCATTAGTTTGGGCAGTTGTAAGTGAAGGTTTTAGGTTTTGGTAATGGGCACTTACAAACAAGACGTGAAAATAGAATTCTAATGGAATAATAAGTGGGAAGACGTCTAATAAGTATGTGTGGTTTGTGTTGCTGAATATGGCAAACATGTCAAGTAGCATAATCATGAGTGGAGTTCTTGGTTTTTAACAAGTAAGTGCCTGGTATAATAATACAACACATGCTTAGTGAGTGACAAGCAAACTCATCGTCAATAAAATAGCAACATCTCTTCTCAAGGTCCTCTTCCAGAAAAGTAAACGCATTTCTATGAAATATTAAAGGTTAAATTCATGTTTTCATGTAATACACGAGGATCAGTATAAACACCTAATTTTAAAAGTATCTAAATCAAATTACGCTGTAAGTTGATTTACAACACATTACACATTATAGACCTATGTTATTATCTGTAGCTTTGAATTCGATCCTCAACTTGAACATTTCTAAAGCCATAAAAGTCACACATAGACCAGCAGTGGAAATGTATTGCTGTATGGTGAGAAATAACTAGTGTTGAGCAGAATATGCCATATTCGATTTCGCGATATATCTCGAATATATAGTCGAATATTCGAGATATATTCGCTAAATTCGAATATTCGTGATATTTTATCGAAATGAAATGATTGCGAATTTTCGCTATTGCGAATGCGAAAATAATTGCGAATTTTCGATAACTGCGGTAGGAGCACTCTGATTGGCTCAGAATATTCTTGATATTTTTTCGAAATTTCGCAAAATGCGAATGCGATATTTACTGCGCAATTTCGACAAATGCTGTAGGAGCACTCTGATTGGCTCAGAATATTCGTGATATTTTACAATACAAAATAATTGCGAATATTCGGCAAATGCGGAAGGAGCACTCTGATTGGCTTAGAATATTCTTGATATTTTACAATACAAAATAATTGCGAATATTCGGCAAATGCGGAAGGAGCACTCTGATTGGCTCAGAATATTCTTGATATTTTACAATACAAAATAATTGCGAATATTCGGCAAATGCGGAAGGAGCACTCTGATTGGCTCAGAATATTCTTGATATTTTACAATACAAAATAATTGCGAATATTCGGCAAATGCAGAAGGAGCACTCTGATTGGCTCAGAATATTCTTGATATTTTACAATACAAAATAATTGCGAATATTCGGCAAATGCGGAAGGAGCACTCTGATTGGCTTAGAATATTCTTGATATTTTACAATACAAAATAATTGCCAATATTCGGCAAATGCGGAAGGAGCACTCTGATTGGCTCAGAATATTCTTGATATTTTACAATACAAAATAAAAAGTGTTTTGCATTGGTGGTGATTCTTTACTCTATCCATCTGTCACAGCCGTTTGTCAATCAAACACCTTGAAGATTGAACACGTTCATGCTGCATGCTTTGGACTTTTTTTCACTTCACATATCAAAGACATTTTTATGAAAGATTATTTTTCTATTATTGGGACTATATTTCTTTATATATTTGTTTCACTGTGTATTTCACAAGTTATTTGCGCTTGCTTATTTTATAATTTGCCCACATGTCTTGTCACTAGACATATTTTTTATTCTTGTAGAGCGACTCCATTTTCTGTCTTGTATTAAATTATGTTGTATAACATTTTTGAGTTGCTGCTGTATTCTCCCCTTTTTTTAAGGTATGCGCAATTTTTTCCTTCTTACAAAAAAAAATAATATCAAACATACAAATATTCATAACAGAAACATACACAAAGCATCAGAGACAATCAGAGTTCTCCTACCACAGTTATCGAAAATTCGCAATCATTTTCGCATTCGCAATAGCGAAAATTCGCAATTTTTTTTTTCAATTTGGCAACATAAAAGGATCGCCTCAGCTTAGCTACTCGGCCCAGGGTCTCTAATCATACCAGCAATGCTTTTAGACGTCGATAGGATGTGATCTGTTTTAAAAATCAAATTGAAAAAATGCGAATATTCGGAATTGCGAATATTCACCGCAAAATTCGAAATATATCGCGAATACTCGAATATGCCATATTCGAGCCGAATATTCGCAATACGAATATTCGTGAGCAACACTAGAAATAACATCATATTCAATGAGTTTTCTAATGCTAACATCTAGAATACAGGTGTCAAACACAAGGCCCACTAGCCGAATCTGGCCCTCCAGGCCATTTCATGTGGCCCTTGCACCTCTCCTGTAGCTGCAGGAGAGCTCCAGCCCCCCTCTGGTTCTTCTCCAGACCTTTACTTTCTTCTTTCAAGCAATGCATCAAGCTTCTTCCCAGCAGTGCACTGTGATGTAAGGGAGAGTGGGGGACTCAACTTCTGATGGTGGGGTGGCTCTTGACATCTAATAAATAGGGAGGGGATGCGCTGGACATCTAATCTTACAGATATAATCAGCCCTTTTGAGGGCAATCATAATGCTAATGCGGCCCACAATGAAATTGAGTTTGACACCCCTGATCTAGAACATTATAAATAAACCATACAGCGCTGTCTTCCTGGCAATGTGCAGGAAGCCTTGTAGAAGTTAAAGCGGAGGTTCACCCCAAAAAAAACATTTTTAACATTACATTCAGCCGAGTTGTCATAATGGCAATCGGCTGTGTTTTTTTATTTTATCCCCGTACATACCGTATTTTCACTGCCGCTTCCGGGTATGTCTTCTGCAGAAGACATACCCGAAAGCGGCAGTGAAAATACGGTATGTACGGGGATGAAATAAAAAAAAAAACAGCCGATTGTCATTATGACAACTCGGCTGAATGTAATGTTAAAAATTTGTTTTTGGGTGAACCCCCGCTTTAATGTGTGATAGCATGAAAACCTATACTGATTCTTTATGAAGAGGTGAGAAAGTAAATTAGATACTTCAGACCCCAACCACTTTCACCATTATGTGACAAATGGATGGTCAGATCTCACTGTGTTGCTACCAAAACATGACAAACACAGTATAAACCTACCCCACACTGCCACGTATAACACTCTTAGCCTCACCCTGCAAAAAAAAGTGTCAGCTTGCAGGACAACACTCTAAATGCCATCAAACTGAGAGCAATCAACACTGGGTTTAGTTTACTACGCAGTTAACCTGTTATACACAAAACTGCCACTATGAGTTTTTATCAAAATCACAAATCATTCACAATATCTGCAATAGCAATTATGAGTTTTAAGAAATGCCCATAATACACACTGTCACAACAGAAGAATGTTTCAGAGATTTACAATATAGTAGCACTCTTCAAAGAGACAGGGATTCTTTAAAGCGGTGCTCTACAAAAAAAGAGAAGCTCCGCTTGTTTGCTTCCTCCACCCCTCCACTGCCACATTTGGCACCTTTCAGGGGGGAGTGGGTACCTGTTTTTGACAGGTACCCATTCCGACTTCAGGGAGACCTTGCAGTGGCTAGATCCCTTGGAAGTTCGCCCCCCCCTCCCCCCACCATTTACAAAGCACAGCACACTTCTCTCATGTGCAGTAGGGAACCGGCTGTTAAGCCGCAAGGCTTCATTAACCTCTCTGGCGGTCTGGAATTTTGTACCAAAAGCGTTACAATTATTTTGCATGGAAATTTGGCATTTTATACTATAGGCCTGCAATTCTCAGGCCCCATACACACGGGAGTATTTATCCGCGGATACGGTCCAGCGGACCGTTTCCGCGGATAAATCCTCTCGAGGATTTCAGCAGATTTTAATGCGATGGAGTGTACTCACCATCGCATTGAAATCCGCTCCGAAATCCTCTGGCGATGACGTGTCGCGCCGTCGCCGCGATTATGACGCGGCGACGCGCTCAACGCTGTCATATAAGGAATTCCACGCATGCGTTGAATCATTGCGACGCATGCGGGGGATCCCTTCGGACGGATGGATTCGGTGAGTCTATACAGACCAGCGGATCCATCCGTTGGGATGGATTCCAGCAGATAGATTTGTTCTGCATGTCAGCGAATATCCGATCTGCTGGAATCCATCCCAGGGGAGATATATCCGCGGATAAAGATCCGCTGGCGTGTACACACCATAGGATCTATCCGCTGAAACCCATTTGCTGGGATTTATCTGCGGATGGATTCTATGGTGTGTATGGGGCCTCAGGAATAACTCACTTAAATCTGTCCAAACAAGAGTCTAGTAGACATCCCAGGTATGATAAAGTTTGAAACACAAAATCATAAATTATAATATAATAAATAGCTATAAATAATTATAACAAATAATAATGTAATTATAATAAAAATTATTCAATAATGTAATCAAATCAAAAACACTGAAATTTGCTCAGTTGCAGCATTGTCGCTGTCATTATTTTTATTGTTTGAAGACGAATTTCCCCACAAATCGCTATCGCCAAATCTGCAAGTGATTCTAATTTATTATCGCTGATTTCTATGGGTACATTTGCTTTGATATACAAGTGCTTTGGATTACAAGAATGTTTCTAAAACATGTGCACAATCCAAGGTTTTATTGTGTGTGTATATATATATCACAATCAGCAGCACCAAGACGGCTCACTGGTGAGCGGAGGGCAGCATTATTTTAATTTCAGTTCCTGACTGTACCTGACTGTGTCCCCTGGAGTGACTTTCTTCAAACAGCCCCTTTCCCACTGCTGTGTAAAGTTGCCTCTGGAGAGGCCGCACAGGTGCAGTGTCATCAGCAGTCATCAGCAATCAGCTTTCCCTCTCTGGGAGAAGCTGGGACTAATTCCCCACTGTGGGCGGGGTCTAGCAGGCCTTCAAAGGCGGCGGGACGCTGTACGGAGCAGTATCACAATCAGCAGCACCAAGACGGCTCACTGGTGAGCGGAGGGCAGCATTATTTTAATTTCAGTTCCTGACTGTACCTGACTGTGTCCCCTGGAGTGACTTTCTTCAAACAGCCCCTTTCCCACTGCTGTGTAAAGTTGCCTCTGGAGAGGCCGCACAGGTGCAGTGTCATCAGCAGTCATCAGCAATCAGCTTTCCCTCTCTGGGAGAAGCTGGGACTAATTCCCCACTGTGGGCGGGGTCTAGCAGGCCTTCAAAGGCGGCGGGACGCTGTGCGGAGCGCAGCGGGCGCCGGCGGCGCGCCGGAGGGAAGCCCGTCTGTGCCCGTCCGGGGTGGGTCGGGTGGGTCCCCCCCCCCTTTTTTGAGTTGGGCACAAATTTTACCATGCAGCAGTCGAGGTGAGCCTTTGATTGTGATTTTTGGTAGCAGTTGCTTTTATAGACATAGTACGGCTAATTATAACAGCTTAGTCTTCCTGGTAAGAGTTTTAGTATTTTTTTTTACATTTATTTATCATGGAAACTGGTGGTAGGCGGGACGTTATGGTATCGACCATCCATTATAGTCCTCAAAGTCAGAGCAGAATTGTGTACTCTTCTGTCCAATTAAAAACCTTTAACATGGAAGGACATGTTCCCGTTAGAACCTTGATGAAATTGAATAAATATAATTTGCTTGATTTTAATTTTAATCTTATAGCTGAGAAAATCTTGTCAGTACCAAAAGTTGCTAATGCAGATACTTTGATAGATGAAAAAACCCTAGCCCATAAACAAATAAATTCTACAATAAAAGGAGGACTTCTTAATGCGCGGTCTGCGGTAAAAAACGCGACAGCCATTTATGACACCTTATTAGAGTATGATTTAGATTACCTGCTAATCACGGAAACCTGGTTCTCTCCTGCTTCCCCGCCCAGACTGGACGAATTGGTCCCGCCTGGGTATAAGCTACTATCTTGTGACCGTAGCTCGGGGAGAGGTGGAGGAACTGCTTGCATATACAAGGCTAAGTTGAAAATTATAAAAACTTGCACGCAGGATTCTTATGCGTCTATGGAGACACTTTTCCTGCAGTGCAACTTGAGCCCTGAAGTAACCATAGGAATGGCAGTGATTTATCATCCTCCTAACGCTAAAGCTAGGTTTGGCGAGGAGATGTGCGAACTCCTAACGACCCAATCCCTGCGATATGCCCAATCTATAGTCTTGGGAGATTTCAATTGCTGGGCTGACGATGTAAATAATTCGGAAGCCCAGCAGTTGATTGCATTTGCAAACTCCATTGGCTACAGCCAAGATGTCATAGGGGCTACTCATAAAGCGGGTCACACCCTGGACTGGCTTTTCCAGTCAGGATGTATAGAGAAAGTATATCCCCCGAAAGAGATTATATGGAGTGATCACAAATTAATATTATTTGATCACAGCCATAAATTTCGCAAAAAGTCACCTCATGTTCCTAATAGGAACAGTATTCCAAAATTTTCGAGAAATCTCACTAAAATATCTGTTAAGGCTTTTAGTAACCACTTCCTGTTGAATATTGATAAGGCATCGTTTGAGTCCACTAAAGTCGCAGCTGAGAAAATTAATTTTTTCAATACGGCTATTACAAAAGCGCTCGACTACTTAGCCCCCCTAAAGAGAAATCATTGCATTAGGCAAGCAAATAATAATCCCCTCTGGTTTACCCAGGTGACCAGAAGTTTAAAATGGAAGTGCAGAGCAGCGGAGAAAGCGTGGAGAAAAAATCCGGCGCCCGCCTCCAAGGAGGTATATACCGCAGCCCTGAGGAACTATAAACTAGGGATACAAACTGCCAAAAAGCAGTTTTTCTCTGAAAAAATTGCTAATGCTAAAAATGCAGCAGCTGAACTCTTTAGAGTTGCGAAAAATCTAGCTAATCCAGCATGTAGACAGCCGGAAGAAGAAGCTTCACCAGAGTTTTGTAATATTTTATCAAATTATTTTAATGAAAAGATAGAAATTATTAGGAACAATATCAAAGTAGTAGATATTGAGGAATATTGTCCCATCTATGAAGGTACAAGATTCTCTAGTTTTGTGGATGTCTCTACTTTAGATATTCTGAATATCCTCAAGTCTCTTAGAGCCTCGTCCTCATCATTTGATCCTTGCATTGCGCAACTAGTGAAGGACGCCGCAGAGACATTGGCCCCCTTTATTGCCGACATTGTAAATACTTCCTTCTCCACTGGAACAGTGCCGGGTATTCTGAAGCGGGCGGTGATTATTCCCCTGCTGAAGAAAGCTAACCTGGCACGCTCCGTGTTGAGCAATAATCGTCCCATTTCAACTCTACCATTTCTGGCAAAAATCATGGAACGAGCCGCAGTGTGGCAAATTCAGCCCCATCTCGAGTCCAATTCCATTCTCGATGATTTTCAATCTGGATTCCGACCAGGAAGAGGTCCTGAAACCGCCTTGACCAAAGTCCAGGATGATCTACTCTGGGCCCTGGACAGAAATGAGGCTTCGGCCTTGGTATTGCTGGATCTGTCGGCAGCATTCGATACCATCGATCATTCTAGACTGCTTGATCGATTAGGGACTGTGGCAGGCATTGATGGTATAGCATTGGCATGGATGACCTCATTTCTGCTGGACAGGGTTCAGAGAGTAAGGCTGGGACTGCACTGCTCTTCTGATAGTCCCCTGTTCTGTGGAGTCCCTCAAGGGTCGGCGTTATCGCCGCTCCTGTTCAACATCTATCTGAGGCCTCTGCTATATATCATCCGCCGCCACAACCTATCTTTTCATGTCTACGCTGACGACACCCAGTTCTACATTCCTCTGCCCAGGGATGGGGGGGCACAGATAACTCTGGCCACCTGCCTGGAGGAAATTCAAGCCTGGATGGGGGCCAATTATCTTATGCTCAATGGCTCCAAGACTGAGTGCATGGTTTTATGCAATCAGCCATGGTCGGGCGGTTTCCCTACCTGGCCGGACTCGTTTTCATCGGTCCCAGTGCCAGTCACCCAGGTCAGGGATTTGGGAATCATCTTGGACGAGAGATTGACGCTACGACCACAGGTAAACCAGGTGGTGAGTTCTTGTCACTTCCACTTGAAACTCCTGAGGTCGACTTTTCGCTTCATTGAAGAATCGCATAAGATCTCCATGGTCAATGCCATTATTGGAAGTCGATTAGATTATTGTAATGCTTTGTACCTGGGTTTACCTAATAACATCATGCACAAATTACAGCTTATTCAGAATGCCGCTGCGAGGCTACTCACGGGTGTTGGTCGTCGTGACCACATCACGCCATCGCTGAGAGCCCTGCATTGGCTACCCGTGAAGGAACGGGTTCTGTTTAAGACTGGATGCATGGTGCACAGGGCTACCCATGGCAAGGGGCCAGTGTACCTGCAGGAAAAATTCACCAAGTATGTGCCCAACCGTACCTTAAGGTCGGCTAATTTGGAAACTTTGGTGATTCCTAAATTTCGTAAGAAAAAATGCGGAGGGAGGACGAGTGCGGTCCAGGGAGCACAGTTTTGGAACTCCCTGCCTCTAAAATTAAGGCTTGAGAATGATCTTTTTAAATTCAGGAAGCTTTTAAAAACTGAGCTTTTCAGTCTAGCCTATGGAATTACATAGGTTTTTATAGTTCTTTGATCTGCTACTATTTTAAATTTGATCTGTTCCGCTGCCTGTGTGTGTTTTTTTGGTTGTTGCTGTATTGTTGTTCTCGGCGCATCGAGGCCTACGGGTAACTGACTGCGTTTTGTACTTTTTTGTACTTTTAAGAATTTTAATAAATAAATAAATAAATATATATATATACATATACAATAATATATATATATATATATATATATATATATATATATACTGGCCCAGATTCAAGTAGAATCGCGCAATATTTGCGTGGGCAAAGAGCAAATTTTTTTCTCTGCGCCCATGCAAATATTGCGCTTTGCCCGCGATTCACGGAGCAGTTGCTCCGTAAATTGCGCGGGCAATATGCTAAGCAGCCGGGCGCAAGGCTGCCTAATGTAAATGATCCCGCCGGGGGCGGGAATCATTTAAATTAGGCGCGCTCCCGCGCCGAGCGAACAGCGCATACTCCGTCGGGAAACTTTCCCGACGTGCATTGCGGCAAATGACGTCGCAAGGACGTCATTTGCTTGTAAGTGAACGTGAATGGCGTCCAGCGCCATTCACGGTTCACTTACGTAAACGACGTGAAATTTGAACGTCGCGAGCGGGAGGCGCAGCTATACTTTAGCATTGGCTGCGCCTGCTATTAGCAGGAGCAACCTTATGCTAAAGGCGCCGTACGGAAACTCCGTACCTTGCGTACGCAGGGCCCGCGCAACTTTTGTGAATCGGTGGTAGTATGCAATTTGCATACTACACGCCAATCACAAAGGCCGCGCCCCCTAGCGGCCAACGCAAGAATGCAGCCTGGGATGTGAAGGCATAAGGAGGCTTATGTTTGTCACATCCTAGGCTGCATTCGTTGTAACGAGGTTCCTGAATCAGGAGCACTCGTTACACCCGAGCAAGTAAGCACTTGCGCCGCGCAACTATGGTTGCGTGGGCGCAAGTGCTTCTTGAATCTGGGCCACTGTATAAGTACAAATATATAAATTATTATATATTTATTAATGTGGAGGTATAGAGTAAACATCCCCAATACATCCTATTACTGTAAAAACATTCTGACCATTAGACATGTCACATAATAGCAGTGGCGGCCCGTCCATAGGGGGCGCCCGGGCGCCGCCCCCCTCCCCCCAAGTCAGTAAAAAAAAAAAAATAATAAAAAAAAAAAAAAATTTTTTTTTTATTTAAACATGTCCCTTTAAAAAAAAAAAAAAGCAAAAAAAGGTCCCTATGTGCACTGTGCCCGGGCGCTGGGCGCCGGGTGCAGTGCGGTACGAGTAGCACCACGTCTGTGCAATCACAAGATTGCAGACGAGGCGCTACATTGGCAGGCAAAATATGCCTTTGTGGCTATGCCCATCGCGCCACAGCTTCCGGCGCGATGGATCTGTGACCGGGCGGGTGCACGGCACCCAGTATATGCTGTGCTTGTGCATAGTGCCGACAACAGGAAGTGACGTCGGCACTATGCAACTCAGAGGGACGCATCAGCGTGAGCCTGCAGCCAGCCAGGTAAAGAAGCCTGCTCCCGATCCCCTGCTCCCTTAGTACACTTATCAGCTGCTTCCCATCATGTGCGGCAGGTGGGTGCAGTGCCTGCCTACCCCAAAGCGCAGGGGAACCAGGGCAGAAGGTGAGTGACTGGGTGCGGGGATGGATGTGAGCTGAGCTCTCTCACTCACTGTCACTCTGCTTCCCATCCAGTCAGACTCCTCTGCACGGCGGCTAGACTGAGGCTCAGTGTGCACTGTACTGTGTCCTGCTGTGAGCCTGGCCCCCCTCCCCCTCCTTCTGTTCACTTCTCCTTCTCAGCTGCTGCAGAGCCTGTGGGTTTCCCAATCTGCCTCTCCACCCTAAAACGGCCCCCCCTGTCTCTCCATATTAAACAAGAACCCCCCACCCTGCCTCTCCAATCCACCCTAAAACGCCCCCCCCCTGTCTCTCCACTCTAAACAAAAAACCCCCCTCCCTACCTCTCCCAGTCCCCACCCTAAAATGGCCCCCTCCCTGTCTCTCCACCCTAAAAAATAACCCCTCTCCCCACTGTAAAACGGCACCCCTGCCTGCCTCTCCACCCTAAAAAATAACCCACCTTCCCACCCTAAACAATAACCCCTCTTCCTGCCTATTCCTGCCTCTCCACCCTAAACAATAACCTGCCTCTCCACCCTAAACAATAACTTCCCTCCCTGCCCCTCCACCCTAAACAATAACCCCTCTTCCTGCCTCTCCACCCTAAACAATAACCTGCCTCTCCACCCTAAACAATAACAATGTGTATAGTGTGCGTTCTGTGTATAGTGTTCTCTGTGTATAGTGTGTTCTCTGTGTATAGTGTGTTCTCTGTGTATAGTGTGCACTCTGTGTATAATGTTCTCTGTGTATAGCGTGCGCTCTGTGTATAATGTTCTCTGTGTATAGTGTGTGCTGTATAGTGTGCGCTCTGTGTATAATGTTCTCTGTGTATAGTGTGTGCTGTATAGTGTGCGCTCTGTGTATAGCGTGCGCTCTGTGTATAATGTTCTCTGTGTATAGTGTGTGCTGTATAGCGTGCGCTCTGTGTATAGCGTGCGCTCTGTGTATAATGTTCTCTGTGTATAGTGTGTGCTGTATAGCGTGCGCTCTGTGTATAGTGTTCTCTGTGTATAGCGTGCGCTCTGTGTATAATGTTCTCTGTGTATAGTGTGTGCTGTATAGTGTGCGCTCTGTGTATAGCGTGCGCTCTGTGTATAATGTTCTCTGTGTATAGTGTGTGCTGTATAGTGTGCGCTCTGTGTATAGCGTGCGCTCTGTGTATAATGTTCTCTGTGTATAGTGTGTGCTGTATAGTGTGCGCTCTGTGTATAATGTTCTCTGTGTATAGTGTGTGCTGTATAGTGTGCGCTCTGTGTATAATGTTCTCTGTGTATAGTGTGTGCTGTATAGCGTGCGCTCTGTGTATAGCGTGCGCTCTGTGTATAGTGTTCTCTGTGTATAGCGTGCGCTCTGTGTATAATGTTCTCTGTGTATAGTGTTCTCTGTGTATAGCGTGCGCTCTGTGTATAATGTTCTCTGTGTATAGTGTTCTCTGTGTATAGTGTGCGCTCTGTGTATAATATATAGTGTTTTGCAATTTATGGGACAGGTGCTGGCTGCATTTGATAGGGAGAGAGGCTACATTTGATGTGACACAGGGCTGCATGTAAGGAGGGACTCCGCTGGGGACACCTGATGGCATCTGGTGGCAGATGACACGCTCGGGGCTCCCACTGATTCTGCATTATGGTGAGTTGAATGATTTCATTTTATATTACAATGTAATAATAGAAATAATGTGCTTCAATCATCCTGACACCATAACAACTATGGTGTCGGGATGATTGAAATATCTTTATCTGCTGATTGTTAAACTTTCTAGAATACACATATTTCTATTGTTGTGTAGGATCTGGGCCTGCTCTTCCTCCATCCCCCGTTCATCTCAGATTCTAACCACACCACCTTAGAGCTACACCCACTATTTCGATGAAACCACGCCCATTTCCACCAAGTGGGAGGGGTCAAAAAGGAAGGGCGGGGTCTGGCGCCCCCCCATCCTAAAACTTCACCAGCCGCCACTGCATAATAGCTGTACTGTAATATATGTATTTTACCCAAAGGATATAATAAAATGACAAATACATTCTAGATGATAATTGGAATCTTTGTTCGAATGATTAGCAGGTCAGGGAGCGTTCCCCTCTATACACAGCTTTAGTAATGAAGCTTATTTGTTACCCGCACCACAGGGAGTAAATACCGACATTTAAAATGATTTCTCAGTACAACAAATAAGCAACAGGGCAAAGTCACATTCTTAGTAAACACAGTCTGCTGCACATAGAAGAAGCTTGTATTTGCAGGAATGACACAACTCAAATGCACCTGGGTATCATGAATCAAACCTTCCTTTTTTTTCACCAAGTTACGTATTGAAACCTTAAAAGATCAGAAAGTTTAGACTCACAAAAGTGTTGAATGATTGAAAAAAAAAAAAACGAGTTGAGGTTGGTTATGTGTTCATGTGAACAATAATGGTCTTGCCAATGTTTTATTATTTTTTAACAATCAGATTTTTTATATTTTTCATTACTAATTGTGTAAATACAAATCTATTACAGGGTAAATTAATGACATTCTGATTGAAAAGAGTGCAGGGGTTTCTTATAGGAAAGGACAGCACTACATTGCTTTCTGGAAGACTGTGTTCATTCAACACCTAATATGTTATCTTTGCTAACAAAAAAATGTACTTCTTTAGAAAATCAGCTACTACAGTATGAGTTAAAGTGGTTCTAAAGCCTCAAATTTGTTTATACTTTAATGCATTCATTGCATTAAGGTAAAAAAAACTTCTGTGTCACCGACTCGCCCCTCACCCCCATTTTACTTAATTTAAACCCATTGTGTTCCAGCGTTGTGCATGAGAGCTGCAGCTCCCCTGACTTTGCCCCTCCTCCCTGGGCAGATTAATAGCAGTGGGAGCCATTGGCTCCAGCTCCTGTCAATCTATGTCAGTGACGAGAGAGGGGGGGGGGGCAAGTCCTGCTATCTGTGTCAATGAAACTGGTAGCAGGGCTTGGGATCAAGCACATATTTCCCCATGAGAATCAGCTTCCTATTGGGGGCACCAACAGGAGAGAAGGGGCCAGGAGTGCTGGCGGGGCACCCGAGAGGAGGAGGATCTGGGCCGCTCTGTGCTATTGCACAGAGTAGGTATGTATAGACATGTTTGTTATTTAAAAAATATTAATTTACAACCACTTTAAGTATCATTTTATAGAAAACATGGGCCAGATTCACAAAAGAGATACGACGGCGTATCTCCTGATACGCCGTCGTATCTCTGTGATCCGCCCATCCTAACTATGCGGCTGATTCATAGAATCAGTTACGCATAGATAGCCCTAAGATCCGACAGGTGTAATTGACTTACACTGTCGGATCTTAGGATGCAATTCTATGCCCGCCGCTAGGTGGCGAGGCCATTGCGGTCAGCGTAGAATATGCAAATGACTAGTTACAGCGATCCACGAACGTCCGCGTTACCCGTCGCTCTAACTTTACGTAGTTTCCGTCAAGATACGCGTCGTAAAATTAGGGATGAGCCCTAGGTGTTCTAAGCCATGTTAAGTATGGCCGTCGTTCCCGCGTCGAAATTTAAAATATCACGTCGTTTGCGTAAGTCGTCCGTGAATGGCGCTGGACGCCATTTACGTTAACGTCTAAACAAATGATTTATTTTGGTGGTATTTGATCCCCTCTATGTTTTTTATTTTTTGTGTTATAAACAAAAAAAGTCAGACAATTTCCCCCCAAAAAAACAAGAAAAAGCTATATTTTTTTGCTATACAACACATCCAATAACAAAAATGTAAAGATGTAATTTCTTCATAAATTTAGGCCAATATGTATTTTGCTACATATTTTTGGTAAAATAAATCCCAATAAGTGTATTATGATTGTTTTGCGCAAAAGTTATAGAGTCGACAAACTAGAGGATATATACTGGAATTTTTCTTTCTTTCTTTTTTTTTTATACTAGTAATGGCGGCGATCAGCGACTTATAGTGAGACCGTGATATTGTGTCAAGCAGTCAGACACTAACTGACACTTTGTGGGAACCAGTGACATTAATACAGTGATCAATGCTAAAAATATGCACTATCACTGTACTAATGACACTGGCTGGGAAAGGGATTAAACATCTAGGGTGATCAAAGGGTTAACTGTGTGGTAGCTAGTGTTTTACTGTAGTATGTGTGCTGCTTTTGCTCAGGGAAGTGACGGATTTTATTCTCTGCTTAGCAGGGATACAAAATCCATCCCTTCCCCCTGTTGGAATTGAGATCTGCCTTGTTTACATAGGCAGAGCTCCATTCTGTGTCTCTGCTTGGTGCAGGCGGACATCCAGTGCCTGGCACCCGCAGATCGGCTTCTGCTGTAAGAAAACACAGTTGACGTGGGTCAGTGGCAGCACGTGCATGTGCCCCATTGGTGGAAGTGCTGCATCACTTATATATACTCCTGGGCTTTTCGCCATCAGGTGCCAGTGGCGCAGATTTGCAAGTCAGCTACTTGGTCTTCGGTACATACAGTACATTCACAAGATTTTATCTGGTGGATGTTAGGGCAGCAGAGGACTCGGCTTTTGGCCTAGTGTCTTGTGGGCTGCTGTATAAATCTGATGGTGTTTTCATACAGTGTGTCTCCTTCCCCTCAAGGCTATTGCTCTGGGGAGTCCCAGGTAATAATGTATATAGCTGCTCTGTGTTCCGTGATGTACGAGAAAGAAAATTAGATTTTTTTCTACATGCTTACCTGTAAAATCCATTTCTTTGAGTACATCAGGGGACACAGAGGCCCCTCCCGTCTCTTTTTGGGAGTTCATTGCTTGCTACAAAACTGGAGTACTTCCTGTAGGGGAGGGGTTATATAGGAGTCACTTCCTGTTTTTGGTTATTCTACCAGTGTCCATTCACCTATAGGTGGCGCATAACCCAGGTAAGAATGTATATGGCTGCTCTGTGTCCCGTGATGTAATAGAAATGGATTTTACAGGTAAGTATGAAGAAAAAATCAAATGTTTAGCAAAATGCTATCCATATATCCCAGAGATATAGACAATTTATGAAGGAAGACTATAAATATCTATATATGAAATTCAAAATAACCAAAGTCGCGTCAAAATATTGAACAGCAAGTAAAACTTTAAAAGCCATGCCAAAAATTACTTTTAGGAAAATGTTACAATAATCACATTACAATAATAACGGTGTACTTACTGAACGTACATTATAGATTTTCTTTAAGAGCAAGCCAAGTCTTTTCAAATGTCACTAAACAGATTTTCTTGTCATTTCCTTCCTGGAGTGATTGCTGATTTCTCGACGCATAAGTGAAAGTTGCCATTTTTTTGCACCTGATTACAAATCTTTTTCTTGTATGTTTGTGTCTACAGAACATATTTGCTTGGACTTGGGGTATTGATGTTTTCAATGATTTTTCAAATTCAAGAATGGCTCCGTATCCAATTATAGATCATTATTGCATTTTCTCAAAGTAGTGGGTTAGAATTTCAGATATTTAAATTAATTCTTAATTCATCTTAAAGCCCATTGATCTTAAGGAGAGCTTGTCAGGTCTCTGACGACATGGAATCAAACAGTTGAGGAAAGTTGAAAGATAGAGCTGGATCCAAAGGGTTATCCTACTGGTATTGTTATCCTAAGGTATTGATGTAAATTATCTGGCTCCGGGGCAGGCAGAGGACCTCCACAGTCTCTTTCACTTGTAGTGAAAGAGACTGTGAGATTTGTAGATTTGAAATTGAAGTGCTGCACCACTGCTAAAAGGTCCAAATGTAACTTCATTCCAATAAAAGTCAGGGGTACAATCTAAAAAAGTAGGGGTCCAAGTGCCCCCTTTATCTTGACTGGCAACAATGTGAACAAGCCAAAAGTGAACTGCACCCAGTGCCGATCCTGACCTCCCTGGGGCCCTAAGCAAAATGTCACATTAAAGTTGAGAAGCGGGGGGGTGGGCTGCCAAAAATGACATGTCACATTCATTAAGGTTGAGAAGCGGGGGGGGTGTTCTGCTGTCGGAAATGACATCTTAAATTAAAGTGAGAAGCGGGGGGCGCTGACTTCTTTACCTCTTTACCTCTTCTCCCATGCAACCAGCGAGTTGAGAAGCGGGGTGAGGGGACGAAAATGACTTCTCATCGAGCGGGGCCTCTAGTAATTTGGGGGGCCCTCTGCAGCTTTGCAGGGCCCTAAGGGGCTTGCATAGTGAGCCGATAGGGCGGATCGGCCCTGACTGCACCTATATCGGTATTTTTTCCAGTGTGAAAAACTAGCACAGGCCTTATCAGCAGCTTGTTTTTGCTGCTTGGACCCCCAAAATGTGTTGGCTACTTTTTGGATTGTACCCCTGTCTTTTAATGGAATAAAGTTGTATCTGGACTTCTTAGCAGTGGTGTGGCACTTCAATTTCAATTCTTGTGACATGAAATCAGAAGCTCTGTTGTAAGAGAAGAGGAGTCTTAGGCCTCGTACAGACGAGAGGATATCCTCTGGCGAATTTGGATCTGATGGCTGTACACACCATCAGATCGAAATCCCCACGGAATACATCAGCGGTGACGTGGCCGCGCCGTCGCAGCGACGATGACGCGGCGACATGCACGACCCTGGAAGGTAAATACTTCCACGCATGCGTCGAATCATTACGATGCATGCGAGGGATGGGAGCGGACGGACTGATCCGGTGAGTCTGTACAGACGACCGAATCAGTCCGCTGGACTGGATTCCAGCGGATAGATTTCTTAGCATGCTAAGAAATTTTTATCCGCTGGGAATCTGTCGGCTGGATTTTTATCCGCTGGGAATTGTCCGCTAGGCCATACACACGACCGGATCTATCTGCTGGAACTGATCCGTGGATCAATCCCAGCGGATAGATCCGGACGTGTGTATGGGGCCTTAAGCCTTGTACACACGAAACGATTATTGGCAGGGGATTGTCTGTTGACAGACTGTTGTCCTAAAATCTTACCATTAGTACACTCCTTTTGACAGTTGTTGTCCAACTTTTGGCCAACAAATGTTGCAAGTAAATTTTCGGAGGACAACGGTTTGTCGTCAGATTTTCTGGTCAGTACACAAATCCGTCACACACAAAAGTCGAAAATACAAACACGCATTCTTGAAATCAGTGCTCACCAAACATGAAACTAGCAGAAAGGGCCCACAGGGTGGCGCTCAAGAGCTGAAATTCCTCGTAGTACATCACTACGTTTGTGTTTGTGGCACGACAATTGTGCACTGTTAGTATGCAAGACAAGATCCTGGCACACAATATTTGCCCCTCAGATAACTAACACAAATGATCTTTTTAGCTAACTGTAAGGGGGAATTTTTTCCCAATGACCACAGATGTAATTATCCCTCTTCCCACTGACCATGACACTAATGTATCATGCTTTGTAGATATAGGGCCGGATACATCGGCGCATACTTCTGCCGGCGTAGCGCATCTCATATGCGCTACGCCGACGTAACACAGAGAGGCAAGTACAGTATTCACAAAGCACTTGCTCCCAACGTTGCGCCAGCGTAACGTAAATTATAAGGCGTAAGCCGGCCCAATTCAAAGTAGGTGGAAGTGGGCGTGATCCATTTAAATGAAGCGTGACCCTATGCAAATGATGGGCCGAATGAACGGTGCATGCATCGTCCCATGGACGTATCCCAGTGCGCATGCTCAGAATCACGTCGAATATACTCCCTAAGATACGACGGCTCAATGCCTACGACGTGAACGTAACCTACACCCAGCCCTATTCACGTACTACTACGTAAACGACGTAAAATACGACGGTCCATACCTTACCATGACTTACACCTGCTTTATGAGGCTTAACTATACGGCGGACGTAAGCCTTACGCAAACCGCGTATATTATGCGCTGGGCGCACGTACGTTCGTGAATCGCCGTATCTCCCTCATTTGCATATTTGCAATGAGGCGGCCAGCGTAAATATGCGCCCAAGATACGCCGGCGTAGGAAAGTTACGTCGGTCGTAGGAAGCCTATTTTTAGGCGTATCTAGTTCTATGGGCACGGCGCATAGATACGACGGCGCATATTGACACTTAGGCCCCGTACACACGGTCGGACCGAACCAATGAGAATGAACCGAAGTTCAGTTTCATCGGACCAAACCGACTGTGTGTGTATAGGCCATCGGTCTGTTTTCCTTCGGTCCAAAATTTTAAAACATGCTTCAAAACCGAACCGATGGACTGCTGCCCGATCGGACCAAACCGATGGTTAGTACAGAAAAACATTGGTTCAAAACCTGCGCATGCTCAGAATCAAGTCGACGCATGCTTGGAAGCATTGAACTTTGTTTTATTCAGCACGTTGTGTGTTTGACGTCACCGCGTTCTGACCCGATTGGATTTTGGACTGACGGTGTGTACACATATCAGGCCGTACGGCCACTTCAGAGGTGAACCGATGAAAACGGTTCGACGGACCAGTCACATCGGTTTGGTCCGACCGTGTGTACAAGCCCTTACGTGGCGTATCTGTAGATACGTCGACGTAAGTGCTACGTGAATCCGGCCCATAGTAATTATTAGCAGGGGTTCCTTGAGACTGGAAAGTTACTGTATTTTAAGGGTTCCTCTGTGTTGAAAAAGGCTGGTTTAGGGTGATTAAGCTTCTCCTCATAGACATGGTACAGTGAGTGAGGGTTGTCACCCTAGGACAGGAGGTATGTTACAGGCAGGATCATTATGCAAGAATTAAAGGGAAAAACAAATGCAGCCACTACATTTAATGTCTGGTAAGCTACAACATATCACATTGCTGTTCTTCAGCTTAGATATGCTTTAAAGATAAACTCCTGGATATAATGACGAACATAATTTAACAGATGTACCTATGAGAACCTCATTTCTAGAAGAGCTGAAGTCTAACATCTGGAAGGTCAGAGGTTGCTCACACTTGAATGAAACCGCTGCAGTGCCCAGCATTGTGTGACAGGAACTCCGCAAAGTATTTTACTCTCCAGATGAGTCACAGGTGGATCTGTCATAATGACTTATTCTCTTTATGCCTCATACTCTCCGGAATAGAGCAACATCTACCTAGAAAACAATTCTTGTTGGTATGCAGAGCCAGGTGTGAAAATGACTTTTACCAAAAATAATAAAGATTAAAGTACTCTAGGCTTGAAAGGAGTTACAATGTTCTTCACTAACTCTTAATAATCATTGCAAAATTGCCAAGGAAGAGATGATCATAATGAAGCAGCTCACTAGGTTTTTCAATGAGAAGAAAATCCACTCCAGGGATTGTAGAAGGAGAAAATCAGCACAAACACGCTTTGCAGCAATATTCAACAACCTGGGGAATATTGTCAGAATACAGTGGGTGGATATGGGCAAAAAGTGCAATGGCACCGTGCTTGAAACCAGCTTCAATCCAAAATGTGTCTGCTCTGTGCATGTTCTGCTCCTCCTGGAAGCATTTTTAAAAAAGATGGCTTAAAATACCATTCCCGTCCAAAAAATCCAAGTTTTAATTGGTTAAAATCTTTCCAGGCTAAAACTTTTAAGCTGGATAGTGTGTGGGGAAGGTAGAACTTTTTTTATTGTTTTTTAACTCACTTTCTCCCTATTTTACATATGCCAAACAGAAATAACAGTAAGGGCAAATCACTTGAACAGGGACCCAGACAAATATAAAAACAGTTCAAGTGTAAAAGTCAAACTTAAAGGGGTTGTTAAGGTAAATGTTTTTTCACCTTAATGCATTCTATGTATTAGGGTGAAAACACATCCGACAGTACCGCCCCCCCCCAAACCCCCGTTTTACTTACCTGACCCCTCGAAAGTCCCCTGCTCGTCCCCGTCATCCTCCTTAGTTCTCAGCCTGGCCGTTGACTGGCTACACTGGATGGATTGAAAGCAGCACAGCCATTGGCTGACGCTGCTGTCAATCACATCCAATGATGCGGCGCACCGGGGGGGGGCAGTGCTGAGTGATACAGGCGGTGGCTATGGCCGCCGCTGTATCACGGGAGCACGCCCGCAAGAGCTGTCCACCATGTGAGCGAGCTCACATGAAGGTGGAAAGCTCTTACGGGGGGAGCCAAGACAGCCACCGAGGGACCCCAGAAGACGTGGATCGGGGCCGCTGTGGAGGTAAGTATAACGTTTGTTATTTAAAAAAAAAAGAAATTGTTACTTTAGTGATCGTTTAAGCTGACCTTTTTTGGTCATATTACAGGAACACTTTTAGTGTTTGCACAGGCATTTTTTTGCAGACTTCTGAGGCTTGAGCGTTTTATTTTAAATTTTAAGCCATTGGAAAGTTAGTTACTAGGGAACAAAATATGTGATGCAATGCAAGAGAATTTGACCAGCTCTATGGAGTCGATTCACATATCTCCGCTGCGGGACCAGTTTGCACAGGAGCCTTCTTCGTCTTTTGATCCATTTCAGGTCTGATTTCAGCCAAAATTCTGACTGAAATTGGACCTGGAATGGTGAATGGGGACACACCTGACCCCTGCTGTGAGCCGCATGCAAAGATAGTGTGAAGCCAGCCTTAAATACCGCCAAGGTAAAAGGCATTCTGCCCATTGACCACCAATGTAGGGGCATTCTTCCTTCTGACCACTAAGTGTAATAAGGTGGGCATTCTTCCCACTGACCACTAAAGTAAGGGACATTCTCCCTACTGACCATGTAGGGCCTCTCACTGACCACCAGTGTAAGGGGTAACTTCCCCACTAAACATCAATGTAAGAAAGGGACACTATTTTACCAATGTGAGGCTAGTTTCTTTTTCTGGACATCATTATTATTTTTTCATTTCAATAATGTCGCTGAAAATACATTTTGTTGTAGAGAACAGCCCTGGGTGTCAAACATGTTAATGCCATATTCCTTATTCTTTTATTTATTCTTATATCATCCAACCTACTGTTCATGCTAATGTCTCATGAGGTGCAGATATAATAATTATTAGCAGGGGTTCCCAGAAACATAGACATTTTTTCAAGGGTTCCTCTTTGTTAAAATTGTGGGAAAGGCTGTTATATCCGAAAACGAAATAAAACGTTTTTGCTGTGACTGAGCTTCAGCTGGTCCATAAGGGACAGATTCATTTTATCTGTATCTGATTGATTACCTTTTATGTTTAGATTATGACTTTTTATGAAAATTGCCTTTTCATTTTAGTTGCTCCACTATATAACCTTTAATGGGTGAATATGATAAATCAGTGCAAGAGAATGCATGATATGCAAGGTGCATTAACCCCTAACAACCAATTATATTTCACCTTTTACTCTTTATAGAAGCTAGAATACTAAAGAACTATTGCTGATTCATTGGAGTTTCTCACTCTGCAAGTCATTCATTGCTGTACTATTATGAAAAATGGAGATATGTCTGTATTTCAGCTTTTGTCATTGGATGCCGTGCTTGAAAAGGAAATATATGCTGCAGACTTTATAACTTATAGCTTCATCATGAAAACGTCCACTCGTTTGTCCACCTCTTTCAGTTCTCCTAAAAGTAAATTTACAGCAAACTAGGGATGAGATAAGATCTCTGTTATCTGCTAAGGATTTGTATTTCTGTCCATGCAGTCCTGAGATGTGCACAGCTCTGCCATGCAGCACAATCCTGTCTGGCAAGGCAGAAGAGTTGATTTTTCTCTGCTGAATTCAGTAACACGTATGCCGTGTACACGCGATCGGAATTTCCGATGAAAAAAGTCAGACAGAATTTTTTCATCGGATATTCCCACTGTGTGTGTGCCCCATCTGAGTTTTTCCTTTGGAAATTCCGATGGACTTAGAAAGAGAACATGTTCTCTTTTTTTCCGTTCGTCTGTATGGAACGCCGATAGAGGAAAAAACACGCATGCTCAGAATCAAGTCGACGCATGCTCGAAAGCATTAAACTTAATTTTTCTCGGCTTGTCTTAGTGTTGTACGTCACCGCGTTCTTGACGGTCGGAATTTGGTGTGACAGTGTGTATGCAAGACAGCTTGAACGGAATTCCGTCAGAAAAATCAGTCAAAGTTTATCCCAACGGAAATTCCTATCGCGTGTACAAAGCATTACAGGTCTCCTCCTCTCTGTGACTGGACAGTACAAGGAGAATCAGCACATTGACAAATTAATCTCTTGGTCACTTTGCACTCTCCTTCTATTAGCAAGTCGCTTGCACTGTAGGACAACCAGTGGCGTCTCCAGCTTTCATATTTAGGGGGGGCACATGGGGGGACAGGGACAAAATTAGGGGGGCCAACTATAAAATGCAATTATATATATATATCTATATATATCCTGGGGCCCTTTACTATGATCCCACTATGGGCCCTTTCATATGTTCTGCATTGAGCTCCCTTCCTACTATACTGGGGCCCCCCAGGGTGGCAGAAAACAAGAGATATATGTCACCAGCACACCAAGAAAATATAAGGGTCCAAAGCAGTGGGAGAACTATCATTGTTGCAAAGGTTGTCATGCCACCGGGCCCTGGTGTTCTGCCACAGTGGGGATCCCCAGCTGTCCTGTCCCTGCTATTTACAGCGCTGGTCTGGCATCTGTCTCCTTGGCAGCGGCGGCAGTCTATTAGGATCTAGTGCTGGTGACATTATGGGTGCATGCAGGGGAAGGCTGGCACTATTGGTTATAGAGAGCCGAGCCCCCAGCTGGTCACCTAGCAGCAGTAATTCTGTATAACCTTCTCTGTTGACATGCTGATCGGCATGTGATCCAGGTGATGCTCCCAGTCAGATCTAATAAACACAGTATTGATTAGCATCAAGAGTACAACCACATATATATAATCAATCGTATGTTCAGCAGCCATGTGGGCTCTATGCCTGTAAAGTGTGGGCTTTGATCAATAAAATCACTGATATTTATGACTAGGATTTGACTAAGAGCATCACCTGGATTGCATCCCGATCAGCATGTCAGAGAAGGGTCCACTGCTGCTAAGCAACTTGCAGGGAGCTCAACTGTCTACAACCAATAGAGATGGGCTCGGGTGTGTTTGAAATCCCACATGCCCGATCACGCCAGGAAGCCGACACTCCACAGTGTTAATCAATGTATGGGCTGCCTAAGAGCCAAGACCAGCCATAGACAGTTTAAATCTCAGCTGGTTCAGCAGAAACTGGCTGAGATTTGAACCATTAATGAGCAGATTCTCTTATAATTATCACTAGTGGTTGCTGTATAGTCACTGGTGATAATCACTGTTTGTCGGGAGAATACAATTGCTGGGCAGGAGGGATATTCCCCTGTCACCACTGTCTGTTGATGGGGGAATCATGCAAGTTTCTTTCCTGCAATCTGTGGATGCAGGAAAGAAATTTGCACCGTATATTATCTGCCTAACTGAAAGTGAAAGTAAATTGTGAATGTTTTGAAAGAACAGGAGAGGGGGAGGGAGACAGATGGGGGGGAGAAGGGATGGAGATAATGTAGTTCAGCGATTACAGTGTACTGCAGTGCACACACTTAAACACGGTCCAGGCTAGAATACCTGGTTGTGTGAGCGCTCACATTATGCAGTGATGGCGAGCAGAGGGAGGGGGAGGAATCCCCCGCAGAGCTGACTGGGGACGCTCTCCCTCTCGGGGAGCAAAATACAAAAAAAAAATTTTTTTTTTTTTGGGGGGGCACATGGTGGGGCACAGCATGATGTTGGGGGGGTCAGGGCCCCCTCTGGCCCCCCCCTAGGGACGCCCCTGAGGACAACTGATTGGCTCTTCTTGTGAAATCTCCCTCCATCACTGTGAGTCGTTTTGTACAGACTGTAATGCCGCATACACACAAACGTTTTTCATGTCATGGAGAAAAAAATGAAGTTTTTCTCGATGTGATTCCTCTTAAGCCTGCCTTGCATACACACAATCGTGAAAAAAAATGCTTGAGCAAAGCGCAGTGACGTACAACATGTACAAAAACACGTACTATAAAGGGGAAGTTCCATTCGAATGGTGCCACCCTTTGGGCTGCTTTTGCTGATTTCGTGTTACAGCGTGTTAGTAAAAGTTTGGTGAGAGACGATTTGCGTCTTTTTCAGTCTTCGTGCTTTTCAGTCTGTTACAGCATGACGAATGTGCTATCTCCATTACAAATGCTAGTTTTACCAGACCGAGCAGTCCCGTCTCGTTTTTTTTCCCCCTCGTTAAAGCGTACACACAACCATTTTTCACGACGTGAAAAAGGACGACGTGAAAAACGACGACGTGAAAAACGACGAGAAAAAATAGAGCAGGTTCTAAATATTTAACAGACATTTTTCTCATCGAGAAAAATGCTCTGGAGCATACACACGACCGTTTTTCACCACCAATTTAAAAAATGCCATTTTTCTCGTCATGAAAAACAGTCGGGTGTACGCAGCATAAGAGACCGATAGTCAAATGTAGATGCTTACACTACCTGCATATAAAAAATAAATTTAATGATGAATGAATAAATAATAAGTATGACTTGAATACCATTACTGACTCCTTTGTCTGTGCCCAATTTCTTCTGAGAGGGACAGCTGGATATGGCATTCTAATCAAAGATGGTGGCACAGACTTTTGGAGTGCTACATTGGGAATTTGAGATGTTTATTGTAGTACATTTTAATTAGAATTTTGAAGCTGTTTTCATTCATTTAAAATGCTGTGGGTCCCTTTAATGTGAGATGTAAATACTACTAACAATACAGAGCAGTGTGACCAATGGCACGCCACATGAGATAGAAGGATGTTTCCAAAAGACCAGTTTCTTTCTGATGCCTTTTTAAAGCCTCAATTTTCTGTTTGGTGCATCTGTAAGCTAAAAAAATTTGTGATCTCTCAATAAGCTTCTGCGGGAAAGAAGATGTATTTTGTCAGCAAATGTTTCTTAAAAATATTACAGAGCTTTGATAGCCGAGTTTCTATGGCAGCCAAGGCTGTTAGGGGAGCTCTCAATGGTGGATTCAAAAACGGCATCAGGCTCCGTTAATGGACAGTGAAATATACAGGTCCATTGGCTGCCTAGGCACAGAGCATGTAGACTGCTTCAAACATTATAAATTTAAATCACTCCAGAATGATTCTTTGGTGAATACTGAAAATTTAATTTGCATGGTAAATATGCAGTTATTGTGCAGGCATTGACAATAAATATAGCCATTTAACACTGAAGGATTTTAAAGAATCAGTCCTATCAAAAACAGTTTACCAGGCAGAGTCATTTTATGGCTTGTCTTGCCTTTTGGGAACTCCAGCATCTCCTATAACAAAAGTGCTGAAATGCAATTGAATCCTCATCTTCAGGTCCTACTCTATAATGACAAATGGTAGACATAATTCTAAATGAAATATTACTTTCATAGAAAAAAATCCCTGTTCCAAAAACAGACCTATGCCAGAACATATTATTATAGTGTAGCACCTTCTAGCTAGTGTGCTAGATGCAAATAGTTAGCTGTTACTGTAGGTAAATTGGTTTGGCTGAGAGCCAGGCCTGGGTTGAATCTGGGTCAGGATTGAGTGACACATGGAGGCTGGATGACTCAGCAAGCAGCACTTCTGGTGCCTCCCCCTGTTTTCTGGAACCTGGGGGAAGCTTCCAGATATAGTGGGTGGAAGCTAAGAGGAGCTGCTTGGCATATTTATGAGGTCCTTGACCATTCCCCAGCAGAAAGGGTCTGGAGGGGGCCTGTTTACCTTATAAATAGGCATGAGTCATGCCAGCAGGGGCAGTGGGTGAAAATGGGGATGGAGTGCTAAGGAGGCTGTCAGAGGCCCTCCCAAGGCACCCCCTAGTCTGGTGTTACCTCGGGCCTGGGACTCAGGTGCTGTAATGATCCCCCACAACACATGGAGGAACTGGCACAGGAGCGAAGAGGGGACATCGGGAGCAGGTTAGCACGTCTGGGAGATATTCACCGAGTGTCAGCCGGGTGGGATGGTGAGTGTTCAGTCTGGGAAGACTGTGGATAGAGAGTGTCAGTCAGTCAGTCACATTATTTCTAAAACACAGCACTAAAATGTCCTTGTCGAAGGCTGAATGCATAAGTAGATTCAAATTCAGGGATGTTGGCAAGGGTATCTTTCAACAAAGATGGTTTGGTCTTTCTCAGGTGAATTAACATTAGGGAGGGTTAATGTTGGGTTTACAGGAAGGCAGAGTTAGGTTATAAAAAGATATCTTGAAAAACTAGTTGTTTTTCGTTTTTTTTGTATCCCGACACAAAACACGCTTTTCAGTAAATTGCTTTGGGAGTTCAGCTGAAGTGCCTTTCTTTATTGAGGACATCTTACTAATATAAAAAGGTTCTATAATTTTTTTTTGGCTCTGAAAAAGAAAGAGTTAAAGACCAAATAAAATATAAATGAACCTAGCTAATCTTAATTACAATTTTTTATTTGTGGAAAGAAAGTAAAAAAAAAAGTGTAATCGTAAACTAGGGCTTCTGTTAATGTGAGAGTTTTATTTTTATGTATTAAAGCTTCACAGAAGCAAATGGAATTATTTATGCTCTTTGGTTCTGGAGCCACCAATGGGGATTTTGTTTGGCACATAACACAACATTCAGGACAAAGCAGATCTTAGTTCAGCCTCATGGAAACGTTGTCTTACTTTTCTAGTCTATAAGATTCAAGAACAGGAGTATACAGTATATATATTTTTAGGTAATCCTTTATCCAGGAAGGGAGGGCAAGGATTTTTCTTCTACCATTGGGAGCAACGAACCTTCACTAATATCAATTAAAGGGGCATCATGTCTTATATTGCTTTAAATCAGTGCCTCGAAAAAGTATTCATACCCCCTTGAAATGTTTTGAAATAATTGTGAAGTGGAAGGAAAATGATAAATGGTTTTCAAAACCTTTGTAGAACCCCCTTTCACTGCAATTACAGCTGCAAGTCTTTTTGGGGGTGTCTCTACCAGCTTTGCACATCTAGAGAGTGACATTTTTGCCCATTCTTCTTTGCAAAATAGCTCAGGCTCTGCCATATTGGATGGAGAGCTTCTGTGAACAGCAATTTTCAAGTCTTGCCACAGATTCTCAATTGGATTTAGGTCTGGATTTTGACTGGGCCATTCTAACACATGAATATGCTTTGTTCTAAATCATTCGATTGTAGCTCTGGCTGTATGTTTAGGGTCATTGTCCTGCTGGAAGGTGAACCTCCGCCAAGATCTCAAGTCTTTTGCAGACTCTAATATGTTTTCTTCTAAGATTGCCCTGTATTTGGCTCTATCTATCTTCCCAGCTTCCCTGTCCCTGCTGAAGAAAAGCATTCCCACAACATGATGATGCCACCACCATGTTTCACAGTGGGGATGGTGTATTCAGGGTGATTTGCAGTGTTAGTTTTCCATCACACTTAGGGGCAGATCCACATAGATCTGCACCCGCGCAGCGTATCAGAGATATGCTACGCCGCCGTACCTTACCTGGCGTTCTTTCAAATCCTCAAAGATTTTGCGCCGTAAGTTACGGCGGCGTAGTGTATTTCTGGCGGAGGAATTCAAATCGGCGATTAGGGGGCGTGTTTCATTTAAATGAAGCGCGTCCCCGTGCCGAATGAACTGCGCATGCTCCATTTTGAAATTTCCCGCCGTGCATTGCGCGAAATGACGTCGCAAGGACGTCATTTTTTAAACTTAGACGTGACTTACGTCCATCCCAATTCACGAACGACTTACGCAAAAAAAAAATTCAAATTTCGAAGCGGGAACGACGGCCATCGGCAAATCTAACTATACGCCGCAAAAAAGCAGCTTTAACTATACGCCGGAAAAAGCCGACTAGAGACGACGTAAGAGAATGCGACGGCCGCGCGTACGTTCGTGGATCGTCGGAAATAGCTAATTAGCATACCCGACGCGGAAAACGACGCAAACTCCACCCAGCGGACCCCAAAGTATTGCATCTACGATCCGAAGGCGTACGAAGCCGTACGCCTGTCGGATCAAACCCAGATGCCGTCGTATGTTGGTTTGAGGATTCAAACTAAAGATACGACGCGGGAAATTTGAAAGTACGCCGGCGTACTCTCACTGTGGATCTGGCCCATAGTATTTTGCTTTTAGGCCAAAAAGTACAATTTTGGTCTCATCTGACCAGAGCACCTTCTTCCACATGTTTTCTGTGTCCCCCACATGGCTTCTCGCAAACTGCAAATAGGACTTCTTATGGCTTTCTTTCAACGATGGCTTTCTTCTTGCCACTCTTCCATAAAGGCCAAATTTGTGAAGTGCACGACTAATAGTTTTCCTGTGGGCAGATTCTTTCACCTGAGCTGTGGATCTCTACAGCTCCTCCAGAGTTACCATGGGCCTTTTGGCTGCTTCTCTGATTAATGCTCTCTTGTTCGGCCTGTCAGTTTAGTTGGATGGCCATGTCTTGGTAGGTTTGCAGTTGTGCCATACTCTTTACATTTTCGGATGATGGATTGAACAGTGCTCTGTGAGATTTTCAAAGCTTGGGATATTTTTTATAACCTAACCCTGCTTTAAACTTCTCCACAACTTTATCCCAGACTTGTTTGGTTTGTTCATTGGCCTTCATGATGCTGTTTGTTCACTACGGTTCTCTAACAAACCTCTGAGGGCTTCACAGAACAGCTGTATTTATACTGAGATTAAATTATACACAGATGGACTCTATTTACTAATTAGGCGACTTCTGAGGGCAATTTGTTTAACTATGTAACTTTTTTTTTATTTGTTTTATTATATTTTTTTAATCTAATAGTTTGTTTTTACTTTATTACTATTGCTATCACCAGTGATGATAGGAATGAATAATACAATATTATTTATTTCTTATTTAACCTAATAATGCCTTAAGATGGCCTTTAAGCTACAATGTTGCCTACTCCAAAATGTTAGAATGTGTGGGGTCATTCTTAAGCCTGTACAGCAAAACCTTGGTTTGAGAGTAACTTGGTTTGAGAGCGTTTTGCAAGACAAGCAAAATGTTTTAATACATTTTGCCTTGATATACAAGCGATGTCTTGATATACGAGTAGCGCCATGTCACAACTGAGTATAAAAGAGAAGAGAGGAGCCTCTAAGTGTAGCAATATGGTTACATTTAATGAAGGTACAACATTTAGCAACTTATTGCTACACTTAGGCCTCGTACGCCTTAGAAGTGCCTCTCTTCTCTTTTATACCCTGTAAAAAAAATGCTTTGATATACAAGTGCTTTGAAACAAATTATTATTGCAAACCAAGGTTTTAATATATTAAAACATTTTTAGAAATGTATTGACTGCAATGAGCCTTCTCTTTTATCCCTCCATTGTTTCAAAGGTGACTACCTAATATATTCAAGCCTGAGTCATACTGATATATTGGAAAAAAATGAATTGCCATGTTTTTCTTTTTATCAGACGTTTTTCTTATTCTAAAACACAATCTTAATAAGTCAGTTTTTTTTTTTACCAGACATCTATATATTTCTTTATGGCAGACAACGTTGTTTATTAGCACACGGTAAGCAATTTTTTAAAACTTTCCTTGTATTGGAGACTCGGGTTTTGCTTATTCCTAGAAAAAGACAGATGTCAGATAGTACAATCCCTGTATGGTGACAGGTTCTGTTGAATGATTCCAGCTTGCCTATCATTTACAGAAGACAACAAGTGTAAGCATTACAGCACCGCAGACATACCCCCCCACACCGAGAGAGCAGCTGTGTCTTCACAGGAATACATGCTATTTATATGACTCCCTGCATGGCTTTAGTAAACAGCTTCCTAATCACTATATACAGACTTTGCAATGCTGACTCTGAGCACACTAAGTGCAACACATGAAGATTTCCCAATATATGGCATCTATAGAAAACTGCATCAATGCAATATCATATCCACCCAAACCAATAAAAAGAGTAAGGGGATGCAAAAGGGAAGCTTTCTGAATTGTTCTGCTAGGTGGACCTCTGGAAGATTTACCCCCCTTCCTGACCAGGCCATTTTTTGAGCTATGGCACTGCGTAACTTCAACTGACAATTGCGCAGTCGTGCGACGCTGTACCCAAATAAAATGTATGTGCTTTCTTCCCACAAATAGAGCTTTCTTTTTTTTTACAGCGAAACCTCGGTTTAAGAGTAACACGGGTTTTGATTTGCGAGCAACTTAAAAAAAAAAAAAATCTGACACAGTTTGCAAGTGTTGTCTCGCAAGACAAGCATAATTCAACCTAATAGGGCCTGCAGTACCGCATTTGGCCTGAAGTGTAGGGGCGCCGGAGCAGAGCCGAACAGCAATGCTCGGAAAGACATGGAAATACACAGTTACCGAGTCTTTCCGACATTTGCCGAGGTCAGCTGACGTGTCCTCTGGCTTTTCCGAGGCTCTCCAGCGCCCCCCACCTCTGGCCACATGCAGTATTGCATCCCATTGAACAAATTATTTTCGTTTCCATTGACTTTAATGGGGAAACTCGCTTTGATATGCAAGTTCTTTGGATTACGAGCATTCTCCTGCAACGGATTATGCTCGAAATCCAAGGTTTAACTATATTTTATTAGAGCTTTCTTTTGGTGGTATTTGATCACCTGTGCCGTTTTTATTTTTTGCGCTATAAACAAAAAAAGACTGACAATGTTAAGAAAACAACAACTTTATTTTCTGCTAAAAAACATATCCAATAACAAAAATTTTAAAATCCTTTCTCTATCTGCAAAGTAGAGAGTGTCCTGACACTCCTGCTCGCCCCCTTCCCCCTCAATAGGCTTTCTCTACACCAGGGAGAAAGCCTCGCATTACAGTGTGGAGTGTGGAGACAGAAGAACAGGAAGTGAGGATTTCTCAGAAGAAATAAGGACATTTAAAAGCAAAATGGAAGGATGAGGTAAGTGAAGGAGGACTGCACTAAGGTAAAGGAAGCTATGTAGGGAAAACATTTTTTACCTTTACAAACCCTTTAAGGGTTAGGTTAGAGTTAGGTTAAGGTATAGAGAATTAAAGTCCAAATCCAGTTTGGGCACAGACAGTCCTGCCCACCTCCATTTTTCTGGCCCACCTTGGCACCATTTTATAAAAAGTTTTTAGTATACATACTATGATAACAGTATACAGGACAAATAGAGAGGATGACTCTCCCTAACAGGGACACACAAAGCAATAAAAACTTGCGGGTGTTCTGATCCCTCTCCACTCTATCCATGACTAAAAATAGTCTTAGTAACACTTTTAATGTATGTTAAAGAGGAGCTACAGTCATTTCTGGAAAAATTTAAAGTCAGCAGCTACACTTTTAATAAACAGACACTTCTTTGTCCGGGGATCTGGCCCTTTCATCACCCAGGCTGGTTCCTCGCACCCCTGTCACTGAGGAGCGCCATTGAGAGGCTGGCGGTCCAATAGGGCTTGGATGAAACCACCGGGGATCGATGATCACCTGTCAGTCGGTAGCTGAGCGACAAGCTGAAGGAGATCCAGACGTACCGTATTTATCGGGGTATTGCGCGCTCCGGCGTATAGCGCGCACCCCTAAAGTGGACCCGCATTCCTGTGAAAAAAAGATTTTCGTACTTACAGTTTTGGTGTCTTGCGCGGCGTCCATTGGCGGCCTCATCGGGTCCGGCGTCCGTCTACGGCTTTGGTGGTGTCCTCCTCGTCGGGTCTGGCGTCCTTCTGCGGTGTCCTCCCCACTCGATCTCCGCTTCCCGTGCTGAGTTTGAACTACTGCGCCGGCATATACCGAGCGCAGTACACTTGTGTATAGTCGGACAGGCTCGTCTCCTCTCGCGGTCACGTCCTGTGCGTCCAGGACGTGACTGCGAGAGGAGCCGAGCCTGCCCGACTATACACGAGTGTACTGCGTTCGGTATATGCCGGTGCAGTAGTTCAAACTCGGTGCGGGAAGCGGGTATCGGCGTATATCGCGCATCCACGATTTTGCCCTAAATTTCAGGGCAAAAAAGTGCGCGGTATACGCCGATAAATACGGTAACTCAATTGAGGAGGCATATCTCCAGGAATTCAACCCAGAGGGGACCTGTGGCAGAGGTAGCTTCTGGGGCTCATTGAGAGGGGTCTGTGGCAGAGACTTTCTCCCAAGTTCACCAAGGAGGGTCTGTGGCAGAGACTTATTCCTACAATTGTCCGAGTGATACTCCGGCTGCCAGGTCAGTGAGAGAGGCCTGTCCGGGGGTACACTAAACCCATTCTGGAGGGAGTGGTGCTAAGAAGTGTTACGTTTGGGAGCAGGACTGTTTCCTATCACTACGCCTGAATCTGCAATTCTCCTTTCTTCCTCAGCTTTACTTTCCTCACCACAAGTTTTACTGTTTTTACCCGGCTGGGTAATAAAGAGCACAGCAAAGAGCACCTGTCTAGACATTCCTTTTACTTCTACTAAATGTACTATACCTCAATTACCCCTAGGGATTTCGGAGGAGCCAAGAGGTAACACGCCACCCAAAAATCCAGCAGCTCCTCCGGGGGTAATGCTACATATAATTATTAGGTCAATAATAAAATTCTTACATGCTCCTGATAATAAGGGTTTATTTTAAAGAAAAGCTTTTATAAAGCAGCCCCAATAACTTACCCATTTAAGCTTCTAGGATATTCCAGTGCATACTCTGTCAAGATCCTGAATAATTTGGCTGTTCATGTACATAGCAGGGCCTATCTATCATTTTTTTTTTTTTTGGAAAGGTAATTTAAATTGAGCATTTCACATTCAGAGTGGAAATAACCATTTCGATTTCACGGGAAATTGGGGATGCTGTCAATTTAGGATGCCAGGTAAAATTAAGCAATGCTCAAGGATTCAGGTTCTTATAGGGATCAGGAAATGTATTTACAGATCTTACTTGCACTACCACCTGCTGGTAATGTCTGGTATTGCACAGTGGCTCTGTACACAGGGGTTCTGCACATGTAGGAGTCAGTGTTGCCAACCTACCAGATTGAAATTTACTGGCACGACACCTGAAATTTACTGGCGCAGCCACGTTTTTACTGGCATTTCACAAAAGTTACTCAATTACATTTTTAGGTGCAAATTTCAGTATTTAGGCTATAAACAAGTACACTAGGCAAATAGCAATGCGATTTAAGGTAGATATTAAGGTAAAAAAAACATATTTTTGCTATTTTCGATATAATAAGGGCAAATTATTTAGTCACATCCCCTCCTGCCTCCATCCCCCCTCTGCCACCAACACCCCCTCCCTTCACCCCCCTCTGCGGTGCCACAATCTCCCTTTGCCTCCAATCTACCCTGCCTCCAATTTCCCCCAGGCCCCCTGCCTCCAATCACCCCCTGCCTCCATCCCCCTCTGCGGTGCCACCAACAACCCCTGTCTCCATCCCCCACCCTCTACGGTGCCACCATCCCCCTCTGCGGTGCCACCAACACCCCCTGCCTCCAATCACCCCCTGCCACTAACACCCCCCACCTCCAATCTCCCCCTGCCTCCATCCCCCTCAGCGGTGCCACCACAGCCACCAACACCCTCTACCTCCAATCACCCCTGCCACTAACACCCCCTGCCTCCAATCTCCCCCTGCCTCCAATCTCCCCCTGCATCCATCCCCCTCTGCGGTGCCACCATCAACCCCTGCCTCCAATCACCCCCTGCCTTCAATCTCCATGCGCAGTTCCAGGCCGAACCAATCTTGGCAAATTTTACTGGCACATTCCCGCAACCACAGACATTTACGAACAGGGGAAAAAAGTGCCCGTTTTTACGAACTGTTCGTAAAAATACGGACGGTTGGCAACACTGGTAGGAGTTCCAGTAAAACCGAGTTTACAATGTCTCTAGAGAAATGAAATTCTTCTTTTGAGTGGAGTGCATCAGGCAACGATACCCTGCTTTTGGAAAGTTTCCCCCACTGAGCAGCGTAACAGGTTAAACTCAGCCTCTACAGCTTAACCACTATTGTCATCAGAAGGACCGAGATTTATGGCATTGCGTTCCCTTTAGTGGCTTTTCCAAAGAAAAATGGAAAAAGAGCTGGAGACCCAAGCACTGCCATCAATGTGTTTCTGGTGGAATTTCTGTTTTAATTGTCACATACCATACTGATGAATTCACTAGACACTCATGAAATATAGCTTGAGTCTGTAAAATAATTGCTTTAGCCGTTCACAAGTGACAGGTACCCTTGATATCATTGTAAGAAAAATGTGATGACTTGTTTATAGATGTGACAAACTAGGAGTTTCCATTGTGAGGGAAACAAGAAGATGACTGCCTAAACTAACAGACATAATTACAGAGAACCAAGACATCCGTCACCCATTGACAAAATAACAGTCTGACATTTCCTCCAGTACTCCACAAGGAAACACAGAGAGGTCAGGCACAGCACTATCGTAACTTTTCCTATTGTTAAATCACAAGTCAAAACAGAAGTACTGGTACAGTTGTCCGCATTGTCTGCAATTTTTTTTCCCCAGTACAGACCCCCTCCACTAACTACAGACCCCCCTTCCACAGTACAGACCCCCTCCACTAACTACAGACCCCCCTCCCGCAGTACAGAACTCCCTCCACTAACTACAGCCCCCCCTTCCACAGTAGAGACCCCCTACACTAACTACAGATCCCCCTCCCGCAGTACAGAACTCCATCCACTAACTACAGCCCCCCCTTTCCACAGTAGAGACCCCCCCACTAACTACAGACCCCCCTTGCACAGTACAGACCCCCCCACCAAGTACAGGCTTCCTCTCTCAGTACAGACCCCCCACTAAGTACAGACCACTGCATCAATATAGACCACCTCCCTCAGTATAGACCTCCCCCTCAGTGCAGACCTCCCATCAGTACAGACACCCCCACCTAAGTGCAGACCCCCCATCAGTACAGACTCAAGTGCAGACCCCCCATGAGTACAGACACCACCACCCAACTGCAGACCCCCCATCAGTACAGACACCACCACCCAAGTGCAGACCCCCCATCAGTACAGAAACCCCCACCCAAGTGCAGACCCCCATAAGTACAGACACCCCCACCCAAGTGCAGACCCCCACCTCAGTGCAGACCCTCCCAGAAGTACAGACACCCCCCTCAGTACCCACCCCCCATCAATACAGACTGTAAGGGGGCGTCTATACTGGGGGGGGGGGTCTGCACTGAGGGGGGTCTGTACTGAGGGGGTATCTTTAATGCTGGGGGGTCTGCACTAGGGGGGTGTCGGTACTGAGGGGTGGTCTGTAATGCTGGGGGGTCTGTACTGAGGGGGGTCTGTAATGCTGGTCCCTGTCATCGGGAGCAATGATCTCTGTCATGTTGTAGTGAGCCCATCCTCAATACAGTTAGAACACCTCCCTAGGACACATTTAACCCCTTGATCACCCCTTAGTGTTTAACCCCTTCCCTGCCAGTGGCATTTATACTGTAATAAGTGGCTATTTGTAGCTCTGATCGTTGTATAAATGCCAATGGTCCCAAACTAGTGTCCGATGTGTCCGCCATAATGTCACAGATCGCTGCCATTGCTAGTAAAAAAATATTATAATAAAAATATCATAAATCTATCAGCATCATTGCCTCCCATCACAGGAAGCTGCACTAGGTTACAATCACTGGCAGGATCAACAGGCATTTGTGGGAGGTTGCAGGGAGACTAAGAGAAATTGGAAGGATGAGGTAAGTGAAGGAGGACTGCACTAAGGTAAGTTAGCTATTTAGGAATTTTTTTTTTTACCTTTACAACTCCTTTAACCACTTTACAACCGCCCTATAGCAAAAGTAAGTCTACAGGGCGGTTGCTTAACTCTGGGAGGCCGTTAATTAACGTCCTCCCAGAGAATCTGTAGCAACACGGATCTCGGTGAACGGCCAATGACATCGGCCGTTTACCATGTGATCGCTCCGTCCAATGAGCAGTGCCCAGAAGAAGTGCCACATCTGTGCCCCAAAGTGCCACATCTGAGCAGTGCCAAATTGAGCAGTGCCCAGAAGAAGTGCCACATCTGTGCCCCAAAGTGCCACATCTGTGCCACCTCTGTGCCGCCTGTGCCACCTCAGTGCCACCAAACCAACACCAGTGCCACTACAGTCCACATCAGTGCCACTACAGTCCACACCTGTGCCCATCAGTGCCACACCTGTGCTCATCAGTGTCACACCTGTGCCCATCAGTGCCACCTGTGCCTATCAGTGCCACCTGCACCTATCAGTGCCACCTGTGCCCACCAGTGCTTATCTGCGCCACATCAGTGCCCACGAGTGCCGCCTGTGCCCACCAGTGCCACCTGTGCCCACCAGTGCCACCTGTGCCCACCAGTGCCACATGTGCCCACCAGTGCCACCTGTGCCCACCAGTGCTGCCTGTGCACTAATCAGTGCTACCAGAGCCACACCAGTGCCACTACAGCCTGTGCACACCAGTGCCACCTGTGCCCATCAGTGCCACATCAATTTATGAAGTAAAATTACTTTTTCGCAAAATTTTATAATAGAAATTAAGAAAAATTAATTTTTTTACAAAATTTACGTTATTTTTCATTTATAGCGAAAAAAAATAAAAACCGCAGAGGTGATCAAATACCACCAAAGGAAAGCTCTATTTGTGTGAAAAAAAGGACGAAAATTTCATATGGATACAGTGTTGTATGACTGAGTTATTGTAATTCAAATTGTGAGAGCACCGAAAGCTGAAAATTGGTCTGGTTATTAAGGGTGTTTAAGTGCCCAGTGGTCAAGTGGTTAAGGTCCCGCGGTTGCCGGAAAGAAGTTTCCCGCTGCAGCCGCGATACCCCGAAGACACATGAGGCAAGATGTCATCTCCCTCGGCGTGAACCGGTGAAGGTAATGATGCCTCGTTCTAAGGTAAGTATTTCATAATGAGCTAGTATGCGGTGCATACTAGCTCATTATGCCTTTTGCTTTACAGGGTTAAAAAAAAAAAGTTCAGCAGGTTTACTACCGCTTTAATTATAGATCTGTTTAAAGGTTTTGAAAAAAAGTGATTAAAAAATAAATAAAAGATCCAACTGTGACTTTATTCCAAAAAAAGGCCTCACAATCTGTGGCAAAATGAATTTGGCAACATTTGGAGCAATATTGGTATGTAGTGATGTGGCAAGCGGATGGCACACATTCTCCTATGCGCCAAATAAATAATAGGTTACTCAATATTAAGGTTGTCCAGATACCAGTATCGGTATCGGTACCGATACCGAGTATTTGCGGGAGTACTCGTACTCGTGCAAATACCCCCAATACCTAAATAGAATACTTCCCCCCCCTTCCCCCCCCCCCCCCGCCGCTCCTGCCGCATCGTGCCGCCGCATTGAGGGACATGGCTAGAGGGACATTGCTGCATATGTGAGGGACATGGCTAGAGGGACATTGCTGCATATGTGAGGGACATGGCTGCATATGTGAGGGACATGGCTAGAGGGACATTGCTGCATATGTGAGGGACATGGCTAGAGGGACATGGCTGCATATGGGGGGGACATGGCTAGAGGGACATTGCTGCATATGTGAGGGACATGGCTGCATATGTGAGGGACATGGCTAGAGGGACATTGCTGCATATGTGAGGGACATGGCTGCATATGTGAGGGACATGGCTAGAGGGACATTGCTGCATATGTGAGGGACATGGCTAGAGGGACATGGCTGCATATGGGGGGGACATGGCTGCATATGGGGGGGACATGGCTGCATTTGGGGACACATTTAAAAAAAAGTATCGGTATTCGGTATCGGCGACTACTTGAAAAAAAGTATCGGTACTTGTACTCGGTCCTAAAAAAGTGGTATCGGGACAACCCTACTCAATATGCAATGCACCAAAATAAGATGTCACGTTTTGCATTCCTCAACAATTGCCAGTCTTAGTTGATGTGGTCCCTTGTGTCATGTGATATTGTTAGAATGTGTTATTGGAGGGAACGTGGTGTCTGCTTTATACAAAGAACTACTTTTTACTGTACAGACCACCAAACAAGAGAAAGGAGAGATGGTTTCAGGCTCCATGAACTAGAAAGAACCTTCTCCGGGCTCCTCTCACATTCCTCTGAACCCCTACAGTTTTCTTGTTGGATTTAGCCACACATATTCATGAGGAGAAATAATATGGAAACAAAATACATTGTTCAAATGTACACATTTCAAGGCTGGTGCTGCCGCCTCTAGCTACCCTAGGCACTGCTTCAGAATTGCCTTATGATAAATAGGATTCAAAAATGTATTGTCATTATACAGTCACAGATCACACAATGAAATTCAGGCATAGCTCTACACAAAACATATTCAACTATTTAACTGCTAAATTTAAATGATGTACCACTCAAGGTAAAAAATATATTTTTTAACCGCTTGGGACCCTCGCTATAGTCAAATGACGGCTACAGCGCGGATCCGAAAATCCAAGTGGACGTCAATTGACGTCCGCCCCTTTCTGCGTTCCCCGCGCGCGCTCCAGAGCGCGCAGCGGGGAAACTCTGTGTTGGCCGTGTCCCTTGGACACAGCCAATTACAGATCGCCGCGAACGGCCAATCAGAGTGGCCGTTTGCGATGCGATCTGTGCGGCCAATGAGAGATGATCTCATATGTTAACATATGAGATCATCTCTCATTGCCGTTTTACACAGAGACAGCGTCCTGTCTCTGGAGAGGAGACCGATCTGTGTCCCTTGTACATAGGGACACAGATCGGTCACCCCCCAGTCACCCCCCTCCACCTACAGTTAGAACACAATGCAGGGAATACATTTAACCCCTTCCTCACCCCCTAGTGTTAACCCCTTCAATGCCAGTCACATTTATACTGTAATTAGTGCATATTTATAGCACTGATCGCAGTATAAATGTGAATGGCGCCAAAAATGTGTCAAAAGTGTCCGATGTGTCCGCCATAACGTCGCAGTCCCAATAAAAATCACAGATCGTCGCCATTTCTAGTAAAATAAAAATAAAAAATAATAATTCTGTCCCCTATTTTGTATGCGCTATAACTTTTGCGCAAACCAGTCGCTTATTGCAATTTTTTTTTTACCAAAAATATGTAGAAGAATACGTACCGTCATAAACTGAGAAAAAAAATGTGTTTTTTTTTTTAAATTGGGATATTTATTATAGCAACAAGTAAAAAATATTGTATTTTTTTAAAAATTGTCGCTCTTTTTTGTTTATAGCGCAAAAAATAAAAACCGCACAGGCGATCAAATACCACCAAAAGAAAGCTCTATTTGTAGGGAAAAAAGGACGTCAATTTTGTTTGGGAGCCACGTCGCACGACCACGCAATTGTTAGTTAAAGCGACTCATTGCCGAAAGCTGAAATTTCACCTGGGCAGGAGGGGGGTATATGTGCCCAGTAAACAAGTGGTTAATCAAAAATTCTAAAGACTGATGTTGCTTTTTTTTTATCTATTTGTACAAGCTCCAATGCTCCTTTAACCTCCCTGGCGGTATGATTCTTTCCGATTTTAGGTGCTAAAAGCCGTACCATTGTTTTGCATGGAAATTTGGAGTTTTTATATTGCAGGCCTGTAATTCTTAGGAATAACTCACTTAAAGCGGAACTCCGCCCTAAAGTGGAACTCCCGCTGATCGGAAACCCCCCACCCCCTTCCGGTGTCACATTTGACACCTTTCAGGGGGGAGGGGATGCAGATACCTGTCTAAAGACAGGTATTTGCACCCACTTCCGGCCACACAGTCTCGGGCAGACTGCGGGCATGACGTCACCTCCCCCCCCCCCGTTGTGTTCTGGGAACACTCAGCTCCCAGTACACAGCGGGAGCAAATCGGCAGGCGTAGCGCGACTCTCGCATGAGCCGTAGGGAACCGGGCAGTGAAGCCGGAGCGGATCACTTCCTGGTTCCCTCATCGAGGATGGCGGGGGGGGGGGGGGGGCAGCAGAGTGACGAGCGATCGCTCGTCCTCTGCTGCGGACGGCGCTGGACTCCAGGACAGGTAAGTGTCCTAATATTAAAAGTCAGCAGCTGCAGTATTTGTAGCTGCTGGTTTTTAATAATTTTTTTTCAGCGGACATCCGCTTTAAATCTGACAAAACAAGAGTCTAGTAGACATCCCGGGTATGATAAAGTTTGAAACACAAAATCATTAATTATAATATAATAAATAACTATAAATAATTATAACAAATAATAATATAATAATAATACAAATTATTACTTTCAGTGTTTGATGATGAATTTCCCCACAAATCGCTATCGCTCAATTCTTCAAGTGATTCTAATTTATTATCGCTGTTTTCTAGCTGCTCTAAAACCATTTTTGACATAAAGGGACACTTTTGGTTGCTATGGACAATCTACAGTTTGCAGGGAGAAAGAACAGTTTTTATTATATAAAAGTGCATGCAGGACACTGGACAGACCACTAGGGACAAAGGGGATGTGTAATTATTTTATACAGTACTGTAATCTGTAAGATTACAGTATACTGTATATGTACTGTGTTTTTATTTTTTGGAATTTGGCGCCGAACTCCGCCCCAATGCGTCGTAATGTCGCAGGGAATAGAGCTCAGCGGCACAAAACAAGATACGCCTGAATGGGGGCTAGATCCGACTGACGTACGTCTTAGTTCGCCGTCGGATCTTAGGTGCATATTTACGCTGGCCGCTAGGTGGTGCTTCCGTTGATTTCCGCGTAGAGTATGCAAATTAGCTAGATACGCCGATTCTCAGAACGTACGATCCGGCCGGCGCATTTTTTTACATCGTTTACGTAAGGCTTTTTTCGGCGTAACGTTACCCCTGGGTCTATGAGGCGTATGCGATGTTAAGTATGGACGGGTCAGCGTCGAATTTTCCGTTGTTTACGTCGTTTGCGTAAAACTTTCGCGAATAGGGCTTTGCATAAATTACGTTGACGTCGAAAGAATTGACTATTTGCAAGGTGATTTCGAACATGCGCACTGGAATACCCCCACGGAAGGCGCATGCGCCGTTAAAAAAAAACGTCATTTACGTGGGGTCAAGTTGAATTACCATAAAACACGCCCACATCTTTGTCATTTGAATTGCGTGCCCTTACGCCGACACAGTTACACTACGCCGCCGTAACTTACGGTGCAAATTCTTTCAGGATACGGAAACTACGCTCTAAGTTACGGCGGCATAGTGTATCCTAGATACGCTACGCCTGGCTAAAGATAGGCAGATCTTTGTGGATCTGGCCCCTAGTATACACACACACACAGTATACATAGACACACTGAGAAGGTACTGGAGAGGCGGGGCAGCTATAATCTTGGGATTTTTTAGACCAAAAGGATGTCAGTAAGGGGTATTTCAGGGACAGATGTAAAAAAAAAACATAGCTGCCACATACTGTCCCTGGTTTTACTGAGGCTTACAACCCTGATGGGGCCCCCTAGTGGCATGGGGCTCTCGGGCAGTGCCCGGGTGCCCAGAATGGTCAGTCCACCCCTGGGCATGGCCATGTTTCTCTTTTAAGTACTTGGTATCAGCCTCCTCTAATCGCCCTTACAGGAGGGGGAGGAGAAGAAGGGTCAGGACTCTTATCCGGTATACGTATTCACCTAGGAGGAGAGCTGAGGGAGCAGATGGATGACCTATTCAGTATATGGATGCTCTCTGACTGTCCAGTTAACAGGTTGCATGTGAAGAGAGGACACCAGTGAGACACACCATCCTTTCTACAGTCTGTGACTGTATTTATTTCATCTATATGATTAGCTGGAAGCTTTTCTTTCCAGGGGAGGATTTAAAATGCTAAACAAAAAACATTTTAATTATATGTATTGTACTATTATTTGGCAGCTATGTGGTCATAGGAAAAGTGGTCCACTGAAGCACATGGCGACAATCTCTGGCTGTTGTGATGTCCATGGAGAGATAAGATGGAATACTTCAATGACTAACAAACCACATAATTTTTTTTTACTTGCTGTTAGAAAATAACATAAAAATACCCATTTATGTTAAATAACGTTCACAATTTTAGAAGTTTTTGTTTGCTTGGTAAGGCTGCTAAATTGTAAATTGTCACACGTTGTTAAAAGCCTCTGGCAATTTCTATCCCTGTTTATCACATTAGTCCTCTCCAATTACCAGTTTTAAATTTGATCAGTAGACAAGAGGATTTCCCAGCATGAAGTACAGACATTCTTGTTATGAAAGCTTGGGTTCTAAATCTGACTTGAAGAAAGCAGCATCGAGATCTTATGTTGCGTACACACGATAATTTTTCGGGTTGTAAAAAACGACTTTTTTTAAAAAATGTCATTTAAAATGATCTGTGTGGGCTTCAGAGCATTTTTCGGGTTCTGAAAAACGCTAAAAAAAAAAAAATCGAACATGCTCTATTTTTTAACGACGTTTTAAACAATGTCGTTTTTCGGGTTGTAAAAAATTATCGTGTGTGGGCTTTAACGACGTGAAAAACCTGCGCATGCTCAGAAGCAAGTTATGAGACGGGAGCGCTCGTTCTGGTAAAACTACTGTTCGTAATGGAGTAAGCACATTTATCACGCTGTAACAGACAGAAAAGCGTGAATCGTCTTTTACAAACACGAAATCAGCAAAAGCAGTCCCAAGGGTGGCGTCATCCGCATGGAACTTCCCCTTTATATTGCCGTTGTACGAGTTGTACGTCACCGTGCTTTGCTAGAGCATTTTTTTTCACGATCGTGTGTGGGCAAAGTCGTTTTAATGATGAAGTTGGAAAAAAAGTTGTTTTTTCGAGAGGCTGAAAAACTTCGTTTTTTTGCAAGCCGAAAAATGATCGTGTGTACGCGGCATTACTATTGCCACTTAATAATAAATATCAACTAACCAGATATAGATACATGATCATCAGGTACCCAGGAAGTATTATGAATGTGATAATAGGTATTGGAAAGTGTATTAGATAATTATGTAGCTTGTATTTGTGGTAAGAATGTCATCTCAAAGTTTATGTATGGCTATTATCGCATAGTTATTGTTCTGGAAATGTTGTAGATAGGCAATTCCTCTCCTTATATTGATTAGTAGTGGTTCCAAATTAAATAATAACTACTGCAGTAGGGAAGATATACTCAGCATCTTTCCAAATACCTTCTGTCCATTTACACCTGATTGTCATTCGATCTGATCAGTCAGAAGAATGGGGAACGGATCCCTATTCATCTGTCTGTAGCGGATCTAAAGTCGGCGGGTGTAAACAGACACATGTTTGTTTACACCCAGTGCTCCATTGAAGATATTGGAGGGTCCAATTGGGTTCGCCTGAAAAACTGATCGGTCTGCTAGTGTAAAAGGGGCCTTACTTTGTCAATGTATAATGTATTTATAATTCTAATGAATTCCCTCACTGTCAAAGTACACTTATATATGATTACATTTGTTGGTGATGGATGAAAGACCTTCTGACCCATTCCATAATCTGCTGTGCTTCTCTATGTGCTCTAGCTATTGAAGACTGGCAGCTGATAGTGGGGATCATTGAAAACAGAGTATTTCTTCTATTCTGTGCAAAGCATAACAGAGACCACCCTGAAGTTCACAGACCTGCCTTAAAGCGGTTGTATACCCGTATACTTATAAGGCAAAAGGCTTAATGAGCTAGTATGCACAGCATACTAGCTCATTATGAAATACTTACCTTAGAACGAGGTGTCGGTATCTCAGCCAGTCCACGCCGATGGAGATGACATTTTTCCTTGGCATGTCTTCCGGTTATCGCAGCTCCATCGCTGTGAGTGGCTGGAGCCGCAATGTCGTCACTCCCGCGCGTGGTCGGCAAAGTCCGAGTCTGTCGGGCATTCAGCCGAGAATCCCTGATGCGCATGCGCCGCTGAAATCAGTGGCTCATTGCAAGGGGAATATCTCCTAAACCGTACAGGTTTAGAAGATATTCTTTTTACCTACAGGTAAGCCTTATTATAGGCTTACCTGTAGGTAAAAGTTATAAAAATTACTATACAACCACTTTCAAGCTTTAAGAAGCCAAAAACCAAAAATTTTATATATTGCAGCTTACCAATCATTAATGTGGAGGCTGAATTAGTATTCTTCTTTTAGACATTCTTTCCCTCTGTTTTCACCTGGTGATCTGGCCAATAACACACCTCCTGTAGTGCCTACACTATGGATGAAGGAGCATAGGGGGCACCTTTGGACAGATGTATTGGCAATTGGACAGATTTGCCAAAACCATCCAATATGAGGTGAATACCTGAACACCTTCAAATTGTATGCAATCAGGCAGGCCCTTGCACTGCACAGTTGTAGGTAAATCTAAAGGAAATTGAACAACAAACTATGTAAACATACAGCTAGATTCATGTACAGCCGCCTATCTTTAGGTCGGCGTAGCACATCCCATTTGCACTACGCCGACGTAACATAGTGAGACAAGTACTGTATTCACAAAGCACTTGCCTCCTAAGTTACGTCGGCGTAGCGCAAATGGCCCGGCGTAACCCCGCCTAATTCAAAATAGGCAGGTAGGGGGCGTGTTGTATGGTAATGAATTCACGATTCATTACCATACATGTAAATGAAGCGCCGATCGTACTCCTTGCTTTCGACGTGAACGTAACCTACGCCCAGCCCCATTCTGACTCGGCTTATGCAAACGACGTAAACTACGTGAAATTCGACGGCTGTCCGATGTCCATACTTAACATTGGCTGCCCCATCTTTTTGGTGGTTTATCTTTACGCCTGAAAACGCCTTACGTAAACGGCGTATCTTAAATGCGACGGGCGAGCGTACGTTCGTGAATAGGCGTATTTACGTCATTTACATATTCTCGGCGTAAATTGACGTACACGCCCCTAGCGGCCAGTGTAAATATGCAACTACAGTAAGATACGACGATCTACTGATACGCCGTCGTAAGTCTTTATGAATCTAGCCCTATATATATATATATATATATATATATATATATATATATCAATATAATGTGTATCCAACTTTAGATCGAATTGAAGACAAAATCCAGCTGTAAGCCGATTTTCTGGAGAGCTTGTTCTTCTAAAAAAACAGACTTACTGGCTGGATTGCCAGAAAAAAAAATCACATTCAGAATCTGAATCTGCTTTCATTTGTGTCTTAGGCCCCATACACACGGGAGGATTTATCCGCGGATACGGTCCAGCGGACCGTTTCCGCGGATAAATCCTCTCGAGGATTTCAGAAGATTTTAATGCGATGGAGTGTACTCACCATCGCATTGAAATCCGCGCCGAAATCCTCTGGCGATGACGTGTCGCGCCGTCGCCGCGATTATGACGCGGCGACGGGCGCGACGCTGTCATATAAGGAATTCCACGCATGCGTTGAATCATTGCGACGCATGCGGGGGATCCCTTCGGACGGATGGATTCGGTGAGTCTGTACAGACCAGCGGATCCATCCGTTGGGATGGACTCCAGCAGATGGATATGTTCTGCATGTCAGCAAATATCCATCTGCTGGAAATCCATCCCAGGGGAGATTTATCCGCGGAAAAAGATCCGCTGGCGTGTACACACCATAGGATCTATCCGCTGAAACCCATTTGCTGGGATTTATCTGCGGATGGATTCTATCATGTGTATGGGGCCTAAGATGAGACACCCATCATTACACAAAATGTATTTTACATAGCAAATATTTAAACATATCTTTTCCAAGAGTTCAGCTTTAAAATGTGAATCCTCCATCTTTTAGGTGTCACGGAGTTCCCATCCCACCGATGTTCTCATACAATAATGACGACGTTATTCCCATTACATTGTTTTTGCAATTCATTCCAGCAGGGTTAAGGTAACATTTAAAACTCTAATTGAATCAATTCATTACAAAACTACCCGACAACTCAGATTCTAAAGTGATTCTAATATGCGTATTGATTTAGCGTGTCGCCATCTATAATTTTATGTGCTCCTTTTATTTGATTATCTGCATTTCATTTAGGAAACTGATGGCTCTTGCAGATTTCCTTTAGCTGGTGATCAATTAATACAGCGTGTTCCATCACCTTAAATTTCCAGGCTGAAAGGAAGACGATACAGTAAAACTTGCTCCGTGGTGAAATAAATCTACTGTTTTCATTTTGACAGCAATGTCATGGCAAATATGCATTTTATATGAATTTGAACCTGGCAGCATATGCTGCATCAGCAGTGAGGAATATAGTAATGGAGCGAGTTTAGATTAGACAAATGGCGTGACGGAGTGACTGGCGCTCGGCATGTTATCTCTTCTGTTTACCTGTAAATGCACCATGCTGACTTTTATAAAAAGCAATTCCATGCAGTGATTTGCAAATGTTATGCAGGAAATGTTGTAACTGTGTTGAAGTCAGCTCTGTATTCCTTAACCACTTGCTGACCGGCCAACGCCGATATACGTCGGCAGAATGGCATGGCTGCGCAAAGCAACGTACCTGTACGTTGTTTTGAATTTGACGCCGTGCGGGTGTGCGCGCCTGCTGCAATCTCCGTGACCGTACCTGCGGGACCCGGATGTCCGCCGGTGTCCCGCGATCGTGTCACAGAGCTAAAGAACAGGGAGATGCCTATGTAAACAATGCCTACTGCTCCCTGTCATCGGGAGCATCGATCACCGTCGCGTCACTCGTAGTCCATCCCCCACACAGTTAGAATTACTCCCTAGGACACACTTAACCCCTTCCTCTACCCCTAGTGTTTAACACCTTCCCTGCCAGTGTCATTTACACAGTAATTAGTGCATTTTTATAGCACTGATCACTGTATAAATGACAATGGTCCCAAAATAGCGTCAAAAGTGTCCGATGTGTCTGCCATAATGTCACAGTCACGATAAAAATCGCAGATCACCACCATTACTAGTAAAAAAAAAAAAAAATGCCATAAATCTATCCCCTATTTAATAGACGCTATAACTTTTGCGCAAATCAATCAATATACGCTTTTTTTTTACCAATAATATGTAGAAGAACACGTATTGGCTTAAATTGAGGGAAAAAAGTATTTTTATATATTTTTGGGGGGATATTTATTATAGCAAAAAGTAAAAAAATATATATTTTTTTTTTTTTAAATTGTCGCTCTTTTTTGGTTTATAGCGCAAAAAAAATAAAATCGCAGAGGTGATCAAATGCTACCAAAATAAATCTCTATTTGTGTGAAAAAGGACATCGATTTTGTTTAGGTACAAAGTTGCACGACCGCGCAATTGTCAGTTAAAGCGACGCAGTGCCGAATCGCAAAAAATGGCCCGGTCATTTGTAAAACAATTATTTGCAATTTTTTTTAGCAGAAACAAAAAAAAAAAATTTGAAAAAATAAAGTAAAAAAGTCAGTCTTTTTTCGTTTGTATAGTAGCAAGGTATTATCCTTGCAAGCAACTTAAGGGACTGCAAATTGTGTTTGAATATCAGTTGGATCCCTCTGGTGTTGGTTTCATGCTAGTTCGTTACAACTTGTTTGGTTCAGTTACCCGGAGACAAAGACTCTATTACAGTGGGTAGCACAGAGACTACGTTGCCCACAAGGCCACTGTGCTACCAGAGGGCAGTGCGCCACCCAAGGCTTTATCGGAAAACGTATTTAAGTCAAGCGCGTCCTTCCCGCTCTCTCTCAGGACACCATCTTCAAGCCGGCAGGAGGCCTGCTGAAAGTTTCCTAGGTCTGAGGAGCTGCAGTGACTGAGAGCGGATCGCCTAGACTGGAGAGGGATCCTTGTTACAGCCTCACTGATCAGACTGGAGAGGGACCACACCACGTTCTACTACATCTGGAGCCACCTGTCTACGATACCTTGTGGGCTGACACACAGAGAACCGGGGATCACAAGTTACGGAGAGGCCGAGAGCCGAGAGGGGTTCATGAAGAGCAGTCCAGCGAAACAAGGCTTCATTTGGTGAGAGGGCACTTGCCCAACCACATAGTTAACTGAGTCCCAGGAAGGTGGGCCTGTTTATAGCTCCACCCACACGCTCTGATATTTGTAGTGCCACAAGCATGGTTACACTACACCTGAGAACAGTACAACGGTCTGGGAGAATTAATGTTTCTAATCTCATACCACCTCATACTTCAAGGGTTCATGTTTTTCTCACCTTGTTATTGGATTACAAATAATTAAGTGCACCAACGTGGCTAGCTGAAGACCTACTGACTCTTAAAGGGACAGTCATCTGTCCACACAGGACACGCATCAGTGGAGCTGTTCTCTAGGGGGAGCCATACCCTTAGGAGCTTATGTAATTGTTATACTTGATTGCATTGCATTGTGTTTTCTATTGTTCATGTGAGACTTGGTGGAGAAATTCCTCCACCACACTCTCATTCAGGTTACATTACAAAGGCCTGACTGTAGGGACGTTCCAGACCAGTGGTGCACCATTAATTTATACAGGGAGCTGTATGTGTTGAGTGTTTACTGTATAACCATTGTTTTATTATTTTACCAAGTAAACGTCTTACCACTGGTTAAGCTACATCTTGTGTGGGACCAAGGTAACACTATCTGACTGTATTCATTACTGTGTGGTATCATTGTGGTCCCCTATAGCCATTTGGGGTCCACAATCTCATTGTTGTCCATTTGTGCCAAGGGGGGATCGAGCCAAATTCTGGGGGTTTACAGGCAGAGCAGGCCCAAATCTAAACCAGCAGCTCCTTCGGGGGTATCGCTACACGTTTATTTAGCAAAAAGTAAAAAAAAACAGTGGTGATTAAATACCACCAAAAGAAAGCTCTATTTGTGTGAACAAAATTATAAAAATGTAATTTGGGTACAACGTTGTATGACCATGCAATTGTCCTTCAAAGTGCAACAGTTCTAAATACTAAAAATTGGCCTGGACAATAAGGATATAAATGTTGTCGATATTGAAGTGGTTAAATATCTGCCTGGAGTTTAACTTTAATGCCTTTTAACCACTTAAGGACCACCCCATGTACATATACGTCCACAATATGGCACGTACAGGCACATGGGCGTATAAGTACGTCCTCGCCTATTAGCGGGTGGGGGGTCCGATCGGGACCCCCCCCGCTACATGCGGAGGTCGGGTCCGCTCGGGGAGCGATCCGGGACCACGGCGCGGCTATTTGTTTATAGCCGCTCCGTCGCGATCGCTCCCCGGAGCTGAAGAACGAGGAGAGCCGTGTGTAAACACGGCTTCCCCGTCCTTCACTATGGCGGCGCATTGATCGCGTCATTCCCTTTATAGGGAAGACACGATCGATGATGTCATTCCTACAGCCACACCCCCAAACAGTTGTAAACACATACTAGGTGCACCCTAACTCCTACAGCGCCACCTGTGGTTAACTCCCAAACTGCAACTGTCATTTTCACAATAAAGAATGCAATTTAAATGCATTTTTTGCTGTGAAAATGACAATGGTCCCAAAAATGTGTCAAAATTGTCCGAAGTGTCCGCCATAATGTCGCAGTCACGAAAAAAATTGCTGATCGCCGCCATTAGTAGTAAAAAAAAAATAAAAAATAAAAATGCAATAAAACTATCCCCTATTTTGTAAACACTATAAATTTTGCGCAAACCAATCGATAAACGCTTATTGCGATTTTTTTTACTAAAAATAGGTAGAAGAATACGTATCGGCCTAAACTGAGGAAAAAAAATGTTTTTATATATGTTTTTGGGGGATATTTATTACAGCAAAAAGTAAAAAATATTGCTTTTTTTTCAAAATTGTCGCTCTATTTTTGTTTATAGCGCAAAAACTAAAAACCGCAGATGTGATCAAATGCCACCAAAAGAAAGCTCTATTTGTGGGGAAAAAAGGACGCCAATTTTGTTTGGGAGCCACGTCGCACGACCGCGCAATTGTCTGTTAAAGCAACGCAGTCCCGAACTGTAAAAACACCTTGGGTCTTTAGGCTGCATATTGGTCCGGGGCTTAAGTAGTGGTTAATTCTTAGGATTTCTAAATTGCCTAAATATTGTACCGAATGGTTTCAAAAGATCCATGGTACATCCTTCAATTATAACCCAATGAAAAAGATGCAACACAGTTTTAGAATCAGCATCCCAGTCACAGCATCTATATTAGGGTCTTACAAAGATACCACCTGATCGCACATCACCCTCTAAAATTACTACTACGGAATACAATTACGCAGTTTTACTTTCTCAGTTTTATTTCCGGATGCATGACATAGATACATCTTCTAAGTAATCTGACATGAGCCCACAAAAAAAAAAAAAAAAGTAGATGCAGATGTTTCAGATGCTTTGACGTGAATGTGATCGCCGGCGTAGAATGAGACAGCGACACAGTAAAAGAATTTAGGGGGTGATATAAAAGGTGCTAAAAATACGTCCAGATAAATCATTGTGACAAAAGGCTTATGCTGAGTGAAATATGGACAGACAGCTGTGTCGGGTAATTTGAAAACGAAAAAGCAATTGTTTGAATATTATCTGAGGAAGATTTATTTGCTGGATTTAAAAGCATTCAGAGTTACAACAATAAGCTTAAAACTTAACAAGGGAATTTGGACTTAATTTGGGTTATAAAACAATGACAAGTGAGTGTTAAAGCAGAGCTCCAGGCAAGTATATAAAGACTTTCAAGTTCAGCTTTTTATTCATTCAAAAAGAAGATGTATTCTGGTTTAAACAACAAGCTTCTTATCATTTCTGATAGCTAGAGTTATTTAGGGCACTAAATTTGGCAGATCAACAATATTGTCCTTGTTTTGGAAGCTAAGAAGAATGCTTAAAGGGGTTGTAAAGGATTTTTTCCCCCCTAAATAGCTTCCTTTACCTTAGTGCAGTCCTCCTTCACTTACCTCATCCTTCGATTTGCTTTTAAATGTCCTTATTTCTTCTGAGAAATCCTCACTTCCTGTTCTTCTGTCTGTAACTACACACCGTAATGTGAGGCTTTCTTCCTGGTGTGGAGAAAGCCTCTTGAGGGGGCGAGCAGGAGTGTCAGGACGCCCACTAACACACAGCTCCTTTCTCTATCTGCAAAGTAGAGAGTGTCCTGACTTGCCAGACTTCCCAGATTACTTAGAAGATGTATCTATGTCATGCATCCGGAAATAAAACTGAGAAAGTAAAACTGCGTCATTGTATTCCGTAGTAGTAATTTTAGAGGGTGATGTGCGATTAGGTGGTATCTTTGTAAGACCCTAATATAGATGCTGTGACTGGGATGCTGATTCTAAAACTGTGTGGCATCTTTTTCATTGGGTTATAATTGAAGGATGTACCATGGATCTTTTGAAACGATTCGGTACAATATTTAGGCAATTTAGAAATCCTAAGAATTAGAAGGCATTAAAGTGAAAGGTAAAGGAAGCTATTTAGGGGGGGGGGAAATTCCTTTACAACCCCTTTAAAGGAGCACTAAAGGTTTGTTTTTTATTAGATCAATTGATTGATGTAAGCTAGAGCATTTAAATATCACTTACCTCGTTTTTCCTTTTGCGCTGAAAAGTTGCGGCGGTGTAACGTAAATGAGTTACGTTACGCCGCAGCGCAGGTACATGAATCTGGCCCTTAGTTTTAATAATGTTCATAGTGGGAAAAACTGATTTATAGCTATATATAGATCCAAACATGGTCAAGGTGTGTAGTGCTACTTTGGTTAAAGCTGTAGTAGATGTGCGGGAGTTAGGCTGGATTCACACCTATGCATTTTTTGTGCTTTTTGCATTTTGCATATTTGCACTACAGTTCATTTACCATGGTTTCCTATGGAACACGTTCTGTAGTGCAAATCTGCAAAATGCAAAAAGCACTAAAAATGCATAGGTGTGAATCCAGCCTAAACAGTGCAGGTTTAGGAGATGTTTGTTGTGCCTACAGTTAAGCCTTATTATAGGTTTACCTGAAGGTGCAAAACAACAAAGCGAGTTTACTCCCACTTTTAGCCAGAACCTAGCAGGATCAGTTGCTCCAAAGTCTCTTAGCACATCTTTTGCTTGCAGATCCATAATTTGTCTGGGGAGATCCAGCATGTGCCCACTTCAAGGTGTGATTCTACTACCTTGAAATCACTCTGAGGTCTCTAATGAGGAATGGAATCTAGATGAGATGAGAAGCTGTCAAATCATTTACTGAACTGTCCAATCAGTTTATTTATGAAGTCAACATAAGTAGAAACATCTCTCTTTCCCTGATTCTGTTCCTTCACTATTGTGAAATGCACACACTCTCCTTGAAGATCTTCCTTGAACAATTCCAGTTTCCTCTGAAATGAGTGGACAGCTGTCATCAAACCACAAATAGAATTGTTGTTGCCCTGCAGCTTTCAATTGAGTTCATTAAGGTGTGATGTTATATCTACTAGAAAAGCAATACCATCCATTCTGCTCTCATCTTGCAAAAAAAAAAAATATTTTCTTTCTGACTCTTGAGCTGTACTAAGAAAGCTGCTATTTTAGTCGAAATGGACCAAAGACATTCCAACATACTGTCATTACTCTACCATCTAACATTGTTGTGCTATGATAGGTTATTTGCATTTACTTTATCTTCATTACCCACCCTGGCGGTATGATTATGTCAGATTTTTGCGTCTCAAAGCGATACAATTGTTTTGCATAGAAATTTGGCGTTTAATATTTTAGGCCTGTAATTCTTAGAAATAACTCACTTAAATCTGTGCAAACAAGAGTCTAGTAGACATCCTGGGTATGATAAAGTTTGAAACACAAAATCATAAATTATAATATAATAAATAGCTATAAATAATTCTAAAAAATAATAATTATAATAAAATGTATTTCCCCACTATTCACTATCACCCAATTCTGCAAGTGTTCTTATTTACTAATCGCTGTTTTCTAGCTGGTCTCAAACCATTTTTGACATAAAAGGGACACTTTTTGGTTGCTATGGACAATCTCAAGTTTCCAGGCAGAAAGAACAGCATATATAATATAAAACTGCATGCAGGGCACTGGACAAAACACTAGGAACAAAAGGGATGTGAAATTATTTTTTACAGTAATGTAATCTGTAAGATTACAGTGTACTCATGGGCGTCCGCTCCATAGGGCAAGGGGGGTCGTTTGCCCCCCTCTGAAATTGCCAGGGAGAGCCAGGAGCAGGGCCGAACTGGTCCTGGGGACGATTTTAGCGGTGACTGCAGCGTTCCCCTCCCCTCTAGTTGTCCCTTATTAAGAGTGCCTGTCCCTCTTCTGGAATTAAATCCATTTGTCCCTCATTCCGAAAGGTTCCTCTTTTAGACCTGAAATAAATATACTGTCAATATAGTGTAGTGTTTCAGTCAAGGGAAAGAGGTGCTGTGTAATGTAAAGGGGTCCAGAGGTGCAGTTGTGGAGAGGGGGTACACAGTAGTGACAAAGATATATTGAAAGATGCAGGGGACACAGTGGGGTGTTTTTACATTTTAGCGCCAGCGGTCGAAGAAAGGGTAAAATGTGACTGTATATCACCGCTGCCGAAGCGCCCCCCTCTGAAAAAATTTCAGCGGATGCCCATGAGTGTACTGTATGCATTATGAATTATGTCATTTTTGAATTTGCCGCCAGTCTCCGCCCCCGTGCGTTGCTTCGCTCACAGGGAACGGAGCCTGGCACACAGAGGCATCGGGCGGAGCACACATGGCAGTCGAATGATACAGTGGTAAGTAATAAAGTCAGTGTTGTCCTCTTTCAATTGTGCCACAGCTCCTCTCTCCTTTCCAACCATGATTGGGGCACCATCTGTGGTCACTGAGACCACCTTTCTTCAGGTCTATTTTCATCATCAACTTCTCCTTAACCACTTCAATAGAGGGCTTTAATACCCACCTCCATACCGGGCCTATTCTGGCACTTCTCTCCTACATGTACAAATCATCATTCTTTTGCTAGAAAATTACTCATAACCCCCAAACATTACATATGTTTTTTTTAGCAGACACCCTAGGGAATAAAATGGCGGTCGTTGAAATTTTTTATCTTGCACGGTATTTGCGCAATAATTTTTCAAACACCTTTTTTTCTGTAAAAAAAATTGTTTCATGAATTAAAAAAAAAAAAACAGTAAAGTTAGCCCAATTTATTTGTAAAATATGAAAGATGATGTTACGCCAAGTAAATAAATACCTAACATGTCATGCTTTAAAATTGCGCACACTCATGGAATGGCGCCAAACTTTGTTACTTAAAAATCTCCATAGGTGACGCTTTACATTTTTTACAGGTTACCAGTTTAGAGTTACAGAGAAAGTCTAGTGCTAGAATTGTTGCACACGCTCTAGCGCACGCGGCGACACCTCACATGTGTGGTTTGAACGACGTTTACATAGGTGGGCGGGACTTAAGTGTGCATTTGCTTCTAAACGCAAGCTACCGGGGACAGGGGCATTTTAAAATTTTTTATTTATTTATTTTTTATTTTACTTATTTATTCATTTTTTACACTTTTTTTATATATTTTTTTCCGATCGCTTTTATTTCTATTACAAGGAATGTAAACATCCCTTGTAATAGGAATAGTGTGTGACAGGTCCTCTTTAAGGAGAGATGCGGGGTCAATAAGACCCCACATCTCTCCTCCAGGCTGGAAAGAATGAGATTGTGAAAAAAAATTCTCATTCTTACTAGCCGCAATTACGGTTTGTTTACTTACGGGTACCCGGGCGTGACGTCATCACATCGCGCCCGGGCCTCCGACGGGAGAGCCCAGAGAAGCACCGGATGGCGGCGGGAGGGGGGATGTCCCCTCCCGCCGCCTATAAGAACGATCAAGCGGCGGAACCGCTGCTATGATTGTTCTTACTGTGCGCAGGATCGCCGCTGGAAGAACATTATATCTGAATGATGCCTCTAGGTGCAGGCATCATTCAGATATCACTGCACAAAGTACAGGACGTCATATGATGTCCACCCGGGATAACAGATCCCCTTTTTGGACGTCATATGACGGCGTGCGGGTTTAAAGTGGTTAATAGCCTGATTTCCTGTCCTTTTTTATGTGGCCCCAAAATCCATGATATTTTAAGTCAACATTAATTCGCACACTGCAGGTTTGTAAATGAATGTGACATGACTTCCCAATGTGAAAGCCAGAGTGCTTTCAAAGCCCCTTCACACTGCCAGCACCCGAAAAACGCTGGTAAGGCTCCACTAAGATCCCTTTCACACTTGGGCGTTTTTGAGGCGCTTTGGCGTTAAAAAAAAGCACCTCAATGGGAAGGGGCGCTTTAACGTGCTGCAAAGAAGCTGCTTGCAGGATTTTTTTTTATGCCCTGCCAGTGCAGCACCTCAGTGTAAAAGCACTCAGGCTTTCACATTGGGATTGCAGATGAGGCTTCTTTTTTAAAGGCTAAAGCACCTGAAAAATGCCCCAGTGTGAAAGGGGTCTTAGGCTAGCCCCCATTCACACTTGTACGACTACAAAGTCGGACAACTTTGGATGGGTGCTTGGATGGGTGCTACTTGAATGTGACTAAATGAACCAAATACGAAAATTACGGAATTACGAATAAGCAAAATAACGAACAAGCGAAAATACGAACGTATGATTGGACAATCTTACTAAAATACAAAACACCGAAAAAGCAAAAGAACGAAAATGACATCTATAACGATCGATTTGCATTCCATATTTTAAATCCTTTGTCTGTTCGTATTTTCATTCGTATATTCGTATTTTCATTTGTGTGTTTTGTAAATCTGTTCGTAAATTTGTGTACTTGTATCGTTCTTTTGAATGGGCACTGGGCAGTGTAGTTAGTGAGTGATGTATCTTACTTAATATCTTAGCCAATCAGCTTATCTCTTTTGTGCTGAGTCACATTGGACAGTGTAAAGCCTCGTACACACGATCAGACTTCAAACAAACGTTTCCGTGTATTTTTGTCTGAAGGGAGTTGGCCAGAATTTTGAAACCGAAAAAGTTTGTCCGATAGAGCGTACACACGGTCGGATTTTTTGGAAAACGCTAATTTTGACGTTTGTTGGCAAAAAGTCCGACCATGTGTACGGGGCTTAAGAGAAAGTATATCTTAATATGGATTAGCCGCGTGTTGCTATGTAATTACAAAAGTACAAAATTACGAATCCATTAAACGAAAATTATTATCTAACAAAATTACGAATTTCGAATCAACGAAAATAAATTAGACAGAATTACGAATCGTTCAAAAAATAAAACTGTTTCCAAAAATACGAACGGGTCCGAATAGGAAAACTTGCGTCTTACGAAATACGAACGGGTCCGAATAGGAAAACTTGATTCTTATGAATCTTTATGAATCTACGGAACGAGACGAAACGGAACAAAAAAATACGAAAATTTTTGTTGTGCACATGTCTACACATTACCAATTTTTATCAACACAGTTTTGCAACAAAAGAGAAAAACTGTTTTTTAACTTCCTGCCAGATGAATGAACTTATATATGTCTGTCCATTCATGTTTGAAGGTTCGATTTTCATCATCTATTTCTGTTCATACACTTTAAATGCAAATGTCCCAATCAGTGTGCCCATTATTATCTGGTGTCCCCATCACCAGATAATAATGCCCATCAGAGTGCCCCCTTACATTAGATTTCCTCATCAGAGTTCCCCCTTGCATCAGATATGCCAATCAGAGTGTTTCCTTACATCAGGTGTCACCATCAAAGTGTCCTATCGCAACACGTGCCCCCATCAGAGTGCCCCCTTACTTCAGGTGTCCCAATTATAGTGCCCCTTACATCAGGTGTACCCATCAGTGTGCCCCTGTACCTTTTAGTGGCAGGAGCCGAAAGGTAGAGCAGGGTACAAATATGGATGGAGCAAGTACAACTTCCATCCACCTGCAATGCTTGGGGCAGGGCATGCATTTGATTGTCATTGTTTTTTCGAATTGTTGATGGTCCTAACAACTGATTACTGCAGTGGAGTCAGGGAACCCACACTGAGGCTGGCAGTCTAGATAGAACTAATAAACAAAATAATAAATTTACCAGCGCTATGTCAGCTCTAGACTTAACATAATAAAGAGCCAATTATATAAAGAGCAATATTACTTCTCATCAAAAAAACAAATATACGAAATCTGTGAAACAAAGAAAAAGGTCTCTAAACAGTCATGTTGAACTACATCTCTGTATTTTCACTTTAGTGCTCTTGTGATATAAATACTGTAGATGAAAGGCTTACCAAATTCCCATTTCTTCGAATAACTGAGTTATGAAACGCGTAGTTCGGATGAGCAATTTCATATAGCATTTCAAAATGAAAAACACACTGAAGAATCAAATTCCAGCCAATCAGATGTGGCTTCTTAACATTGACTGTAGTAAAGCAAATCTGATTGGCTGCTATGGGATGTTACGTTTGTACATCAACTATGCTCTGTCTTATTGGATAAGCTTGCAGGTAAGATTGTCACCTTCTCTAGAAAAAATAATGCCTTATGATGTCTTTCCTACTGATAACATTGCCAGTGTGTCACTAACCAGTAAAATAGCAGCTAGGTGGCAAACCCGGCTTCCATGCACAATGGCACTCCATGTTTTAAACACACTGGGGTAGATTCAGGAAGCAATTACGCCTGCGTATCGACTTTCTGTATTCAGAAAGCTCGATACGCCGACTGTTGCCTAAGATACCACTGGCATAAGGCTCTTATGCCGTCGTATCTTAGGCTGCATTCTGACGCTGGCCGCTAGGTGGCGCTCCCATAGTTGTCAGCGTAGAGTATGCAAATTGCATACTCACGCCGATTCACAAACGTACGCGTGCCCGGCGGTCGTGTTTTACGTCGTTTGCGTTCGTCGCTTTCGTCGTAAGGCTGCTCCTGCTATTAGGAGGCCCAGCCAATGGTAAGTATACACGTCATTCCCGCGTCGCTATTTTCGAAATTTACGTTGTTTGCGTAAGTGAATCATGAATGGCGCTGGACGCGTTCACGTCGAAGCAAATGACGTCCTTGCGACGTCATTTACCGCAATGCACGTCGAGAAATTTTCCCGACGGAGCATGCGCAGTGTGTTCGGCGCGGGAACGCGCCTAATTTAAATGATCCACGCCCCCTACGGGATCATTTAAATTCCGCGTGCTTACGCCGGCCCCTTTTACGAAACGCCGCCGCAAATTACGGAGCAAATGCTTCGTGAATGAAGCGTAGCTCCAGTAACTTACGGAGGCGTAGCGTAAAAACGGTACGCTGCACCGCCGTAGCAGTGCGCTCCCCTACCTGAATCTACCCCACTGCTTACATGACTTATATCACTATAGGAAAGAAAAGATAAATTATCCCTGAACCTAACTGGACATGTGAAGTTTGCTGGAACAGCATGACTGTTATTAATTAAGCAAATTACTCCCTACTATAATTTTCAGGAGAAGATGGAGATAAAATGTAACCAAATGCATCCTGCTGAAATATTGAACCTGTCACTGAATTATTTCCTATAAGTCATTTAATTCAAATGACGAGCTGTGAATTCTTTCATAGGAGTGTTCTGTAGAAGCAAAATAGAGTATGGTGCTATATCGTCAAATAATATATGATAGAAAAAGGCACATTAGCAAAAAAAACTTAGGGGGTATTTAAAGAGAGCCTGTAAAACACATGTGTCAAACACAAGGGCCATGGGCCGAACCTGGCCCTCCAAGCTATTCCATGTGGCCTTCACACCTCTCCTGCAGCTGCGGAAACCCCCTTTTCTCTGCCTCCACCTTACCTCAGAAGTGTGCAGCAGCGGAAACAGCTGAGAGGAGGACAGAACTCCTCATACAGATTCAGTTTGTTTTATTTAAATCGACAGGGCTCCAAAACCATCTCATCATGATTTTATAGTTTCTTTCCTGATGTTTAGTTGCTATCTATAATTTGTGTGTTAAATGAAATGCATTCTTCCATTGTGACAATAAAATTGACCTCTCTATTTCGGTTTCCCATTTTTTCATATATGTTATTTCCCCTAAAGGCCCCAAAGAGAGTAATAGCTTATATAGCTATATATAATTGATACATTATGAGTCAATTTTTGTTCTGGAATTAGGATTTGCTCAAAGTTACTGAAAATAGAGGGTAAACTGTGTCTGTTATACGCAGGGGGCTGTGAAAAGTTTTTTTCCTGAAACTTCCCTCTTAAAGTTAGGGTGTATGTTATACGCCTGTGCGTGTTATACGCCGATAAATACGGTAGTTAATGTCTATCGATCAGAGAAATTTGTAAACTTGATCTAATATAATTGGCAATATTGCATCCATTTTTGTCCTCGTTCAGCCAACCGAGGAATCTTACCATCCACTAAGGTCTGTACTATCCTTGTGCTCTCTGACCTATTCCATTAAAGAAAATGTGTAGCTTCTAGTGCTGGTGGGAATTCGGGGTTAGAAAATAATGGGGTCATAGGCTCATCCAGTGTGGAAAGGCATTTCATTTTCATCACTGTATCCCATATGTTTAATGTTGATGTCACAAAAAGTGTTAGTTCTTTTTTCCCAGGTCGAAACTGGAGTTTGATCCATGGGAGTGATTTAAGTTGTAAAGAAATAATATCTTCTTCAAAGGTTACCCATTGTTTGTATTTCGCATTGTGAAACCAATCAAAAATCCTAATTCCTGCCATTTAAAGGAAAAGTTATTTTGAAGAAGTTCCTTAACTTCTTTTGGCAATGATATGTTTAGCATCTCGGACTTATCATAATTAACTTTAAAGTTCTTACCTCTCCAAACCTTTTAAATTTATGTATAAGATTGGGTAAACTTGTTATCGAATTGGTGATATATAATAGCAAATTGTCCGCATATACTGACATTTTATATTATTTTCCTTTAACCTTAATTAACTTCATATCATTGAAGGAAGAATGAATGGAAAAATGTACCATGACATGCTTGATAAAAATCTGCTGCCATCTACCAGGATAATGAAGATGAAACGAGGGTGGATGTTTTAGCCATATCCCAAACACAAAGCCAAGTAAACTCTCAATTGGTTTTAAAGAAAGAAAATAAAGCTTCTAGAATGGCCTAGCCAATCACCTGACTTGAATCCAACAGAAAATTTATGGAAAAAACTAAGGATCAGAGTTCATAGAAGAGGCCCATGGAACCTTCAAGATTTGAAGACTGTGTGGAAGAATGGGCCAAAATCACACATGAGCAATGCATGTGACTAGTTTCTCCATTGTACTCCCAACATGTGGTGAACATTTCATGTCAATAGCACCTTTAAAAATATATTTACCTATCGGTTTTCAGGTAGAAAAATGGTGACTTGTTTAATACTTGAAAAATATAAACATATGCGCTAAAAACAACTAATTTATGTGATACCTTACTAAGATCAATCCAATTGTGGTAATAATTCAAAACCCTGAATAGGGGATTAGTCGTGTTGCCACAGTGGGGTGAAGCACACAAAATATATATAGATGAGGAAAATAATTAGTGTATAAAAATTAATAAATTAATACAAAGCTAATTAATTCAGAGCATCAAATAGTACTCAATCTCAGAATACTGCCCCTATAGAGTAAATGGTAAAATATAGGGTTAAACAATGTTGATTAGCAGCAGCGTGAGAGTGTCACTGGATACAACAGCTCTGTGAAACAGGTGCCTTATAGTCAGCTTCAAATCACTTCAGTAGCTCCAACGACACAGCCTTGGTCATTAGTGATGGTGCAAAAAACAGGCTTCAGCCCCCCTCCTCAATACACCACAGCAGGTGTGGGACATGTAAGAAAAGGGGAAAACACAATAGTGTAATACAGCCAGACACGACAATACCGCTGCCAATGCTATGCGCCGATCCACTCACGCTCTCCCCGTCTTTGAAACAAGCCACTCAGTAACGAAAAGTGTAGAGGTCCTCACTCGGGAACTTCTGACAGATCTCGTACAGCAGACTCCTCCCCCACGCGCTGCGTCACTTGACACGTGACTTAATCATGGGTAAACCTTGCTCCCTAAAATGTTTCAGAATGTAAAGCCTCGTACACACGACCGAAGAACTCGACAGGCGAAACACATCGTTTTCCTCGTCGAGTTCCTTGTTAGGCTGTCGAGGAACTCGACAAGGCAAGTTTCTCCATTCCCATCAAGGAAATAGAGAACATGCTCTCTTTTTGGCTCGTCGAGTTTCTCAACAGTTTCCTCGACGAAAATGTACACACGACCGGTTTCCTCGGCAAAAAAATATCTCCCAGCAAATTTCTTGCTGGTTTTTGCCGAGAAACTCGGTCGTGTGTACGAGGCCTTGGGTAAACCCATGAGTAAGTCATGTGGCAAGTGACGCAACGTGTGGGGGAGGAGTCTGCTGTACGAGATCTGTCGGAAGTTCCCGAGTGAGGACCTCTACACGTTTCGTTACTGAGTGGCTTGTTTCAAAGACGGGGAGAGCGTGAGTGGATCGGCGCATTGCATTGGCAGCGGTATTGTCGTGTCTGGCTGTATTACACTATTGTGTTTTCCCCTTTTCTTACATGTCCCACACCTGCTGTGGTGTATTGAGGAGGGGGGCTGAAGCCTGTTTTTTGCACCATCACTAATGACCAAGGCTGTGTCGTTGGAGCTACTGAAGTGATTTGAAGCTGAGTATAAGGCACCTGTTTCACAGAGCTGTTGTATCCAGTGACACTCTCACGCTGCTGCTAATCAACATTGTTTAACCCTATATTTTACCATGTACTCTATAGGGACAGTATTCTGAAATTGAGTACTATTTGATGCTCTGAATTAATTAGCTTTGTATTAATTTATTAATTTTTATACACTAATTTTTTTCCTCATCTATATATATTTTGTGTGCTTCACCCCACTGTGGCAACACGACTAATCCCCTATTCAGGGTTTTGAATTATTACCACAATTGGATTGATCTTAGTAAGGTATCACATAAATTAGTTGTTTTTAGCGCATATGTTTATATTTTTCACATTTTGTTGTTTGGTTGGTAACCCTCTTCACATACTGCAGCTTTTTACATTTATTTATTAATTGTGTGGTGTATTTTGGATTTAGTAGCGCTGTAGTTTATCAGTTATATGTGTTTAATACTTATTTTACCCGTTGTATATGTCAAGTGCTGCGTAAAATTGTTGACGTCATATAAATACCTGTAATAAATAAATAATAAGTTCTGCTTTAAACACTCATTTGCTGACATGTGTTGTTCCCTTCCTAGCTGGATGAGCGAGGTTACACTCTCCAACTAGAGTCTTAGGCCTCGTACACACGACCGAGTTTCTCGGCAAAAACCAGCAAGAAACTTGCTGGGAGATATTTTTTTGCCAAGGAAACCGGTCGTGTGTACATTTTCCTCGAGGAAACTGTTGAGAAACTCGACGAGCCAAAAAGAGAGCATGTTCTCTATTTCCTTGATGGGAATGGAGAAACTTGCCTTGTCGAGTTCCTCGACAGCCTAACAAGGAACTCGACGAGGAAAACGATGTGTTTCGCCTGTCGAGTTCCTCGGTCGTGTGTACGAGGCTTTACATTCTGAAACATTTTAGGGAGCAAGGAAGCAAGGCCTCACTGCCGAAGCCGGCAAATTTGCGACACAAACAAAGCAGGTGAGTGTTCTCTCTGCTTGTTATAGTAGGGTCAATGGTGAATCCTTGTGACACGAGGCTGTATTATGTGTATTCCTAATATTATAATTAAAAAAAGATGACTTTTAAATAAAATTCATTTTCCAAGTTACAGGAATATTAGTCTGCCGAAGACAAGAAAAGAAGCTTGTAAAATGGTCTGTGCACCAAATGCGTAGGCGTCAGAAATAGACAGAACTAATGGATAACGAGCGAGTGGCTACGTAGCAATGAAAGTATTTCTAAACAGATACAAAGAATGACTTCAGGAAGGGGCTTAGCAGATAGGATTTCACTAGCAGCTAACTTGGGAAGTCCAAACATATGACATGACCTTTGACAGTCAGCAGCACCCAATTCAGAGCATGATTTCACACCAAATTCCAGGGACCAGTTTAAAGTCTCCTTCCATTTCCAGAAATACCTAAGCTGAGACAACCAGCATGGCTTCTGCATGATCCTCTGTCTACAGAACCTTCTAACACATCAACAACAATATGTCTATAATAGAATATATTTGGTCAACATAGCAAGCAACCTATCAACTGGATATAAGCAGAGATTTACATTAATTGTCAGTTAACATTGATGACTGTCCTCCAATATAACACAACACTTTACAAGTCCTGGGATTACAAATCATGGCAGGTTCCCCTGATTTTGTGTCCACTGTTTTTTATTGGGATAATAAACATCGCCCGTGATGACAGATTAATCTGTCAGTTGGCACCTAACGAATGCACCGCCTTGAATTTACTTAGATAGGAAGCATTTTTGCTAAGTGACACACGACCGTTTTCCTCGACAGAATCCATCAAGAAACTTGGTGGCAGAGCTTTTTTGCCGAGGAAAACGGTCGTGTGTATGTTTTTCATCGAGGAAACTGTCGAGGAACTCGACGAGAAAAAAAGAGAACAAGTTCTCTTTTTCCTCGACGGGAGTCTCAATTTCCTCGTCGTGTTCCTCGTCTCGCTGGTTTTCGACGAGAAACACGTTCGTGTGTATGCTAAGACTGTATGTTCCATGCTTAAAGTGATTGTAAACCCTTACAGACCACTTTAACCCACATGTAAGCCTAGATTAAGGCTTACCTGTAGGTGCAACAAATATATCCTAAACCTACACGGTTTAGGAGATATTTGCAAAAGAAAGTCACTGATGTCATTAGTGATCGTGTCATTAGTGGCGGCACCCGCGCACATGCGAGGGAGTTACGTCATTGCGGCTCCGACCAGTCACAGCGTCGGAGCCACGATATGCGGAAGTCACTCGTGGAGAGATGGCGCCGACGGAGAAGGGAAACAAGCACCTCTGCGGGGGCTTCGATCTCAGGTAAGTACTTCATAATATGCAAGTATGCATACTAGCTCATTATACCTTTGTCTTGCAGGGTGTTTTGAAAAAAAAAAAAGAGGGTTTACTTCCTCTTTAAGAACATTATTTTTTATCAAATAGTTTAAAAGTGATTAGTTGAACAAACTTCAACAAGCAAATCTTTTCGGGCTCCTCAATCACAAGTTGTGGCATTGGTAGAATATATCCAAATACCCTTATAATTAAGTCATGTATCATTTAGAGGTACTGATTCAATGCATCTCATTTCTTATGACTTCATTTTACTTAAGAGATTAGTTCCAGTTAAACTTTAGTTCATATACCCATCTGCACTGCTGCAAACGAACATCAGCAACAGAACAAATATTTCTCAGTCTCACAAACCTTTTACCACACTGATAAAGTATTTCACAGAGTCCAGTAACAGCCAAATACTTGCTCCTCAATCTTTAGACCAACACTGTGCCAAGCAGCTCAAGACTGCTGCGTTGATCACTCTGAAAGCCTTCCAACAGATTCAGTCACACAGCCAGTTAAAAACATGAGCGAGCTTGACAATAGCCATTTACCATAAAGTGCTAGTGCAATAAATGATTCAGCATACAACTCCAAAGCTATTTAAAGTAGTTCTAAAGAATCTATGCATTAAGGTGAAAAACCTTCTGTGCTGCAAAAATCCTACCCCAGCCCCTCTTATGCTTACCTGAGCCTGATCTAATCAAGTGATGTGCATGAGAGCAGTGGCTCTCGCTGCTGTCTCCTTCCTCCCTGAGCAGGTTTATAGGCTCCCACTGCTGTCAATCAATTGCTGTGCCGAGCGAGTTTGGGCGGGGCCATTCACCTGCTCTGTGTCAATAGACGCAGACAGGGCAGCTCGGGAGCGAGCACGCACATGTGCCCCAATGGAGCACCCCCTTAATGACCGGCTATTTTTTGCGATATGGCACTGCGTTGCTTTAACTGATAATTGCACGGTGGTGCAACGCTGAACACAAACAAAATGTATGTCCTTTTTTCCCACAAAGAGCTTTCTTTTGGTGGTATTTGATCACCTCTGGGGTTTTTATTTTTTGCGCTATAAACAAAATAACACCGACAATTTTGAAAAAAAAAACAATATTTTTTACTTTTTGCGATAATAAATATCCCCAAAAAAAAAGTTTAGGTCAATATGTAATCCTCTACATATTTTTGGTAAAAAAAAATGCAATAAGTGCATATTGTTTTGTTTGTGCAAAAGTTATAGCATCTACAAAATAGGGAATATAGTTGACATTTTTATTATAATTTTTTTTACTAGTAATGGCGGTGATCAGCGATTTTTAGCAAGACTGCGACATTGCGACGGACAGATCGGACACTTTTCACACTTTTTTGGCACCAGTGACATTTATTCAGTGATCAGAGCTAAGAATAGTCACTGATTACTGTAAAAAATTACACTGGCAGGGAAGGGGTTAACACTAGGGGTGACCAAGGGGTTAAGTGTTCCCTAGGGAGGTGTTTCTAACTGTGGGGGGATGGGACTTACTGGAGGAGGAGAGAGATCGCTGTTCCTGATTACTAGGAACAGCTGATCACTCTCTCCTCACCTGTCAGAATGGGGATGTTTGCTTACATTGACAGAGCCCCGTTTCGGCTCTCTGTGACATTGTGGCCGCTGACCACGTTCATCGGCGTTGTGCGCCTCCTATTGCTCTTAAAGCGGCCAATGTACACCTACAGCGATTTGCGCAGCCGTGCCAACCTGCCGCAGTATTAGACATGTGCACACTGAAATATTTTGTTTCGGAATTTCGTTTTCGTACGAAAAATGTATTAATTTATTTACTCCCGAAATTTGTTTTTATTTTGTTTCGTTATGAAATGCATTCATCCAAAAAAATCTGAATTAATTAAGGTTGAATCTGTCAATTGAAGGCTTATGGTGTCTGTCAAATGTTCTAAGAAGAAGGAGCAGCTGAACTGTACGATGCTGCAATCGTACATTTCCAGTCGAATGTTCCGCCTACAAGCTATAAAAGAATTCTAATGTTGTATGACACTAGTAAATAATTATATTTATAAATTATTATTACTAGTCAACGAACATTCAAATTCTTCTATAGCCTATGGGCTGAGCATTTGACCAAAAATGTACAATTGCGGTGTCGTACAGTTTAGCTGCTCCGTCGAATCTTCTTAGAACATTTGACAGACACCATAAGCCTTCAATTGACAGATTCAACGTTTGTATTTTTTTCTCTGCTTCGTTGAATCTTCATCATTCATGTCGAATGGTCTACCCCAACACTGTCTCTATAATGTCAAATCTTTTCTCTCTATGTAGAATAATCTTGGACTAATAGAGTTAAGGTTAGGCACATTCGACCGTCATGTCGAATCTCCTATCTATATCGAACTGTTGTAGCAACGAAAACGAAAATAAAGCATTTTTTATGTTGGATCTTTAGGATTTCAGATTCTGCGTGTTAGTTTTCATTTGTTAAAATGAAAATACCCAAAATTCGGACGAAAATGCATTCGGACGAAAACGAATGCACATGTCTACGCAGTATAATGACGACAAGTGTTTAAGTAAAAAGGTCACTTTAAGAGTAAAATTTTATATGTAATTGTGGTATTATATACTGCATTACTAAGCAAATATTGTATTTATAAACCAGGTGTGTATAAATGGGATCTGGACACGGGGGCCATAAGTGAAAACAAGCTTAGAAGAGGGCCACAAAGATTGCAAAAAACCCTAGGGTCTACAAATACACCACACTGATGGCCACACTTGGCCTAGTTCTGGGAAGCCTATTGTTGAAGCAAACTTTACCAATATAGTACATTCCCAAAGCGCACTGCTTAGAAGAACCAGCAATTTCTATAAAACATTATGATCATTTTACAAAGCTCAGGATCAGCGCATGCACATTGCATTCAGCCCGGGGCTCCTTGTGTGTCCTCCTGCCTCATTAATGAACAAATGTTCAGCCTAGCAGGAAGGAACAGACCATATTAATTAGCATATAACCATTTGAATGTATTTGATAAATACAAGCATTAAGCAAGATGTTATCTGTAATATGTAACATCATTATTACCATTCAGTCTCATTCTTTTTGCTCTTGATGCTATAAGAATGATAATGCAAGTACTAATAATTGAGATTCAGCAATGATATTTGGCTTAAATGTACCCATTGATAAAATCCTTTGATGATCTGATTCGGCATGTCACAGCTGGTTGGGAGGCAGGATCATTACAGGGTATAATAGGTTTATAAATTGAAGTGTATTTGCGACTCAAATTATGTTTATTTATGATGTTCTCCTGACTCTCCACTGGATCTTTTCCACATTTGTTTTATAGTGTCGTTCAAACAATGTTCTATTTAAGACTGCCAAGCCAAGTGAACTGGCAAATTGGAACATTGTTTGAGCTGAACAGGTTCCAGGTTTCTAAATTTACTGGAGTCACGCAGTAAGGGTAAGGCTTCCAATGTTATAAAACTCAGCACCAGGACTCCCCTATGACAAATCTTTTGTTTAGACCCCATGAAAAGCTTAGCTCACTCCTGCATTGATCCCAACTGCTGTCATGGGTTCCGGCAGCTGCAAAACATTTTAATCTAGCGGGCCATGAAAAAAACTTTTTCGACAAATAAACAGTTGAATGAACAAGTCACCCAAAAGAGAAATGTGAGTTTGCAATATCCCGCATTCATGTAATACACTGCTTATAGTTATAAAAAGTACCAAAGTCTGTAAGATTTAGGTCTTTCCTCCTGTCACAATTTAGAATACTTTCGTAGGCAAGTAATCAAGCAGTGAAAAATCTGAAAAATGTACTTTATTTAAAGGTACCCGCTACTTAAAACTGAAGATAAAACCTTGAAATGCATCCCGGTAGCACAGCCTGCATGCTCATTCCTTTATTGTTTCATCAAATTGTTGCTGCAGTACACACCTCTGCCAACCCCGCCCCCATGTGAACATGCCATTCGGCGAGTGTCTCTCTATTGGACCAGTTATGTTCAGCAGGCGGCGGGTTCTTTTTCTTTCATTTTTTTTGTTCATGTAGCTCAGAATTTGTCATAATTGGCTCTAGATTTACATTGGGGATTTTTTTTTAACCGCTTCAGCCCTGGAGGATTTGGCTGACGAATGACCGGGCCATTGTTTGCGATACGGCACTGCATCACTTTAACTGTCAATTTACGCGGTCGTGCATTGTTGTACCTAACCAAAATTGAAGTTCTTTTTTTTTCCCACAAATAAAGCTTTCTTTTGGTGGTATTTGATCACCTCTGCGGTTTGAATTTTTTGCGCAATAAACAAAAAAAAAGCTACAATTTTGAAAAAAAAAACAATTGGGGGTTATTTACGAAAGACAAATCCACTTTGCACTACAAGTGCAAACTACAAGTGCAAAGTGCTCTTGAAATTGCACTGAAAGTGCACTTGGAAGTGCAGTCACTGTAAATCTGAGGGGTAGATCTGAAATGAGGGGAAGCTCTGCTGATTTTATTATCCAATTATATGCACGCTAAAATGCTGTTTTTTATTTTTCTTGGATGTCCCCCTCGGATCTACAGAGACTCCACTTCCAAGTGCACTTTGCACTGGTAGTGCAAAGTGGATTTGCCTTTCGTAACTAACAACCAATGGGCCAGATCCACATATATCTGAGCCGGGCGCAGCGTATCTAAGATACGCTACGCCGCTGTAACGTACTTTTGTTTGGTTTGAATCCACAACGAATCCGCGCCGTAAGTTACGGCGGCGTAGTGTATCTGTTGCGGCGTAAGGGCGCGGAATTCAAATGGAAGTGATGGGGGCGTGTTTTACATTAATACGTCGTGACCCAACGTAAACAACGTTTTTTTTTAACTGCGCATGCGCCGTCCCTGGGGGTATCCCAGTGCTCATACTCGAAATTAAACCGGAACCAGCCAATGCTCACGACGGTGATGTCATTCTACGCAAATGCCTATTCGCGAACGACTTACACAAACGACGCAAAAAATTCAAAATTGTACGCGAGAAGGACAGCCATACTTAACATTGAGTATGCCTCAGAACAGCAGCTTTAACTATACGGCGGAAAAAGGCAAACGCAAACGACGGAAAAAATGCGCCGGGCCGACGTACGTTCGTGGATTGCCGTAAATCGCTAATTTGCATACTCGACGCGGATTTCGATGGAAACGCCACCTAGCGGCCGCCGAAAAATTGCATCTAAGATCCGAAGGCGTACGAAGACATACGCCTGTCGGATCAAGCCGAGATGACATCGTATCTTGTTTTTGAGGATTCAAAACAAAGATATGACGCAGGAATTTTCAAATTACGCCGGTGCATCAATAGATACGCCGGCGTAATTTCTTTGTGGATCTGCCCCATAATCTTTTACTTTTTGCTATAGTAAATATCCCAATTCTTTAAAAAAAAAATTGTTTCCTCAGTTTAGGCCGATATGCATTCTGCTACATATTTTTGGTAAAAAATTGCAATAAGCGTATATTGATTGGTTTACGCAAAAGTTATAGCGTCTACAAACTATGAGAAAGATTTATGGCATTTAAATGGCGTTTTTTCATTTATTTTTTTATTTTTTTACTAGTAATGGCGGTGATCTGCGATTTTTTGCAGTATTGTGACATTGTAGCGGACAGGTCGGACACTTTTGACACATTTTTGGGACCATTGACATTTATAGAGTAACATGTAAATGTTACTGGCAGGGAAGGGGTTAACACTAGGGGGTGATCAAGGGGGTAAAATGTGTACCCTTTTGTGTGTTCTAACTGTGAGGGGCATGGGACTAACTCAGAGATTTGACATATTGTGTTTTCTACTTTGTAGAAAGACACGATCTGTCTTGTCTCCTCAGACAGCACAGAGATTTGTGTGTTTACACACACAAACCCCCATGCTCCCGCTCGTGCACGCGATCACACGTGGCCGATGGCGATCGCGCCCACTCGCTCATCCTTGTCTTTATGGACCTTGCTTTGTGCACTGGTCCAAATCATTTGGTGGTGGGGGATTATGGAGTGGGGTTTGTTTTTCATGGGTTGGACTTGGCCCCTTAGTTCCAGTAAAGGGAACTCTTAAGGAGTCAGCATACCAAGACATTTTGGACAATTTAATGCTCCCAACTTTGTGAGAACAGTTTGGGGATGGCCCCTTCATGTTCCAACATGACTGCGCACCAGTGTACAAACCAAGGTCCATAAAGACATGGATGAGCGAGTTTGGAGTGGAGGAACTTGACTGGTTTGCTCAGATTCCTGACCTCAACTCGATAGAACACCTTTGGGATTAATTAGAGCAGAGACTGCGAGCCAGGCCTTCTCCTCCAACATCGTTGCCTGACCTCACAAATGCGCTTCTGGAAGAATAGTTAAACATTCCCATAGACACACTCCTAAACCTTGTGGACAGCCTTCCCAGAAGAGTTGAAGCTGTTATAGCTGCAAAGGGTGGGCCAACTCAATACTGAGCCCTACGGACTAAGACTGGGATGCCATTAAAGTTCATGTGCATGTAAAGGCATGTGTCCCAATACTTTTGACAATATAGTGTATATTAGGATTCTATCAGGAACACCTATGACCACTGAGAGCAGATGAACATTCTGGATGAATGGCTAAATAGGTCAGACATTTCATCAATGCTTGGCATTAATCCCAAACCTATCTTTTGGATTAAGCAAAGATACATTCCAAGATCTCTAAACTATTCCAAATTAAAAGAGAGACGCTTTTTTTGGTCAATACTAACCTTTATAAACATTCCATACATTAGCTTCTATATGTTTTTTTTACTTATATATTATACTAGAACAATAAAGTTCTATATTATAGTGCATCGGGATGTACAAATTAAGAATAAAAGGAATAAACAAACGAATATTTATAAAAACTGATTCCATAAGTTCTAACAAGTTTATTAGCAGCCAGTAAATGCTAAGAATTGGCTCCCTGGATCGGAGGATTAGTGAGGAGTGACAGTCGGCAGTAGAATATTGTCCTTTGTCCTTTAGAAAGATGGCACCTCCTTGCACCAACTTGCATAATGGTAATGCACATAGGGGGTTAATTATGAAAGGCAAATCCACTTTGCACTACAAGTGCAAAGTGCACTTGAAATTGCACTGAAAGTGCACTTGGAAGTGCAGTCGCTGTAAATCTGAGGGGAAGATCTGAAATGAGGGGAAGCTCTGCTGATTTTATTATCCAATCATGTGCAAGCTAAAATGCTGTTTTTTATTTTCCTTGCATGTCCCCCTCGAGTCTACAGCGACTGCACTTCCAAGTGCACTTTCAGTGCAATTTCAAGTGCACTTTGCACTTGTAGTGCAAAGTGGATTTGCCTTTTGTAAATATTCCCCACGGTTTGACATGTCTTATCAATACACAATATTGTGAATGGGCTTGCAATACAGTGGGGGTTATTTACAAAAGGCAAATCCACTTTGCACTACAAGTGCAAACTATTTGCACTTGAAATTGCACTGAAAGTGCATTTGAAAGTGCAGTTTCTGTAAATCTGAGGGGTAGATCTGAAATGAGGGGAAGCTCTGCTGATTTTATCATCCAATCATGTGCAAGCTAAAAAGCTGCTTTTTATTTTCCTTGCATGTCCCCCTTTGGATCTACAGTGACTGCACTTCCAGGTGCACTTTCAGTGCAATTTCAAGTGCACTTTGCAATTGTAGTTTGCACTTATAGTGCAAAGTGGATTTGCCTTTCGTAAATAACCCCCACTGTGCTTTGCAAAGCATATTGTAAGCAAAAAAACTCCTGACAACATGTGTTTTGGTGTGTTTCCATTGATTTCAATTGAACGACGTTGGGTTTAGAGCAAAACTCAAATTATGAAATCCTTTCTTTTTCCAGTGTTGACATTGATACCAAATGTGAACTATGCAACTGAATGTTGCTTAATCAGTGAAAAAACGTTTGCTCCATTTGGTCCCGAGAGACCCATTATGGCTGTCAGTCAGTCCTATGTGGCCATCCGGCTTCTTGAAAAGAACAAAGTGAACCTCGGCTGTCAATCACAGTCTTAGCTTTTCTGGTAATAGTTACATGATGGTCACGTGTCACTGATTTTTGCAGGATAGTAGGCATAATTTAGCAGCCAAGAGGATTAGTTAGAGATGCAGATGAGGGTTTAGCTTCTAAATTTTGAACAAAATGTGAAATTTGCAAATCAATGAGGGTGGTTTATAAAAATATGTCCAGTCCTTGCAAAAACATCGATGAGTATTCTATAAATCCCAAGCATGGCATACAGGCAAGATCACAAGAAATACTTTGACATGCGTTCACCTTTAGTGTTTACTTAGCAGGGGAAAATGATCATTTGTGTATCATTAAAGGAGTGCTTGTTTTCGGGAATGAAGAGTGCATTTGAAACAGGTTATAAAGCAGATTATAAGGGTACATTTAGGATTACATTCTTAGGGAATGAAAAGGATTACTTTATGACAGACTAATTGAGTTTTGTGGCTTTAGCACAGTTGCAATTTTTCGTTTACAGAAAGAGAAAGCAGCTACATTGAAACGGGAAACCTGGACCAACGGTCACATCACAAGCTTAACAAAGAAAAGGAATAAAAGATAATGAAGCTGCATACTCAGTAAACTAAAGGTTAAATATAACTTAAAGTCCTCCCAAGTTCCCTAGGACCTACCCATTTACTTACTCCATTTTTACAATAGAGTATATTGATATTAGCATTTCCTTGCTATTAGCGCTTAGGCGGCGTACAGACGACCGGACAGTCCGCTGAAAACGGTCCGCCGGACTGTTTTCAGCGGACATGTCCGCTCGGAGATTTCTGTATGATGGTTGTACACACCATCATACAGAAATCCGGCCGGACACGATACGCGGTGACGTGCCGCGCCGTCGCCGCGACGATGACGCGGCGACGTGCGCGGCCCTGGAAGGTAAATGCTTCCACGCATGCGTCGAATCACTTTGACGCATGCGAGGGCTTGGGGCCGAGCGGACATGTCCGGTGAGTCTGTACAGACGACCGACGATGTCCGACGGACAGGCTTCCAGCAGACATGTTTCTTAGCATGCTAAGAAACATTTGTCCGCTGAAAACTGTCCGATCCGCCGGAAAATTGTCCGGTCGGCCGTACACACGACCGAACATGTCTGCTGAAACTGGTCTTCTGAGTGAGTGAGTGAATAACTTGTAAAGCACTAAAAATGGAAACTAAATCGCTTCAAGGCGCTTGCATCCAGTGACGTCCTGATCCTTCAGAAGAGGTGGGTCTTAAGTTTTTTCCTGAAGGCCCGATGGTTTTCCTCCCTGCAGATGTCCGTGGGTCTGTGGGTCCGTGGGTATTCTGCAGCAGCACTAGTTATTTCCTCCACATTCGTGCCCCTTGTTTTTCTAGCATCCTCGTCATGAAATAAATAATAGACCCTTACTATAAATCGCCAGTGTTCTAGTTGACATTTTCTATTACCCCGCTATACTTTTTGAGTATACTGTAGTTGATACAATCTTATTTTCCCATTCTGGGATTTTTGGATCGATAGGAACTCCATTTACCTTTTTCCCACAGTACTATTCTGCTTCTCGGTTTGAGCTGTATTCAGAATAATATGCAAAAAAGGTTCTTGATCTATCAGATCCTATTTCTACTTTATTTTCTAGATATGATGAGAATTATCCAATTTAAGTTCCTTAGCGATAGAAAAATTGTTTGTCTTCTTGATTCTCTGCCTGGGTCAATCTTTTGAGCTGAACCCCAATGCATTTCATGAGTATGTGCTATACTGTACCCTCTTTTCCAAAGGTAATAGAATATTTCTATTGTCCCTGCCTGTTTTTGTTGGACAGTGTTGGTAATTTTCATAGTGTCCATGCTATATTCATGGAGGACCTTCCTGATCCCTGCATCTGTGTTTTTCCTATTTTACAGTCAAGGTTCTATTCATGAGTGCAACTTAATTTCTTACTGATTTTCTTTTCTGGAAAGGCATCTAACACAGCAACTCTATTATCTGTCTACAGTACATATTTCCTATAGGTGGGAATGTGGTTGATTTATGTTGTACTAAAGGAAAATAAGCTTTTCACTTTACAATGGAAGCTGCACTTGGCTAAGGTATTTCCCCAGAGCTTATTGAATGAGGCAAAGCTCTGCTGACTTCCATCTTTCAATCATTTGCAAGCAAAGATGCTGTTTTTTTTCCCTTGCTTTGGGTATTCTTTCCAAAGTAAAATTTTACCGCATTTACTAAGCTCTGGGGAGAGTTCCTTTTCAAAGTGCTGCCTCACTTGCGAAGAGAGCAGCCTATTTGCCTTTAGTAAATCAACCCTAGTCCATCGGTCCTTATGAGTTCGATTTATCAGAAGACAGCTCCTCTTTCTTCTCTATATCATACAGATTTTTCAAACTTAATTAAGAAGGTTGTATTGTGACTATCTGTTGGTTTGGGTTGGAAGACCTCCTTCTGATCCTTCTCATTCTACAATAAGGTCCATATACAACTATTGTGTTACAATTAACTCCCACTAAGGCCGGGTACTAACGAGCAAACATGTACGATGAAAGCGGTCCGTCGGACCGTTTTCACCGTACATGCCTGCCAGAGGGCTTCTGTACGATGGTTGTACTAACCATCGTACAGAAGTCCGCGCGTAAACACTACGCGAGGCGTGTCCGCGTCGTCGCCGCGACGATGACGCGGCGATGACGTGGCGATGTGGGCGGGCCTGCCATTTAAAGGCTTCCACGCATGCGTCGAAGTCATTCGACGCATGCGAGGGACGGCGGGCGCTCGGACATGTACGGTAGGTCTGTACTGACGACCGTACATGTCCGAGCGGGCAGGATTCCAGCGGACGGTTTTAAAACACGTCCAGGAATATTTGTCTGCTGGGAAAAGGCCCGGCGGGCAAATGTTTGCTGGAATTCGGCCCGCTCGCGCCTACACACGACCGAACATGTATGCTGAAACTGGCCCGCGGACCAGTTTCAGCATACATGTTTGGTCGTGTGTACGGGGCCTTAGCTATTTATTTTATTTAGGTGTGAGAATATTTTTACCCCTTGCTTGCAAGGCCTTGGTACTCCACTCTTCTTTGTTACACATTGAAAGTCTATTCCCTCTCTCCGTTCAGATTACTATTAAGAGGCCTGTTTTATGAATCTCCCTTTCACCAAAGTCAAGGGTTATGGGAATTTATTCAACCCCCAACTGTTCATGAGTTGGTCTTTGGTCATGCCTTGTTTGTCCCACACTCCTTTCCCCGAGGTCAAGGGTTAGGTATCCTAGGTTTTGGTCTTTACTTCGGAAAACAGTCTTGTTTTTTTGTTGAACACTTGGTATATACACTTGGAACTGCTATTAGTCAAAATTTTCCTCTACCTGTTTTCTCCTTCCTTTTGGGCATCAATTGTTGGTTCTCTGCATTCTTGTTGCAGTCCATCATTTTCTAAGATAACAGTTTACCTTTGGTGGTGCTACCGTTTCTCCTCCAGAACACCAGATTATCCCTTTCCTTCTTAGTAACAATGACCATATTTACACCCAGTTTTTTATCATCTAGCCTTATATACATTATCCAGTATCAAAGGCAGCAGTATAACCCAATATCCAAAAATTGCTATATTCCTGTGCTCCCCACTTGACTTCAAGAAAAAGATTTTACGGTAAATACAAAAACTCCTAATATTTCTATCAACCTATATCGCATAAAGCTGCAAAGACTCAGCACTCACAATACTGCTTTGTGCCTGGACAGTACAGATAATTATTCCAATGACTCAGTACTTTTCTGCCAGTGCCATAGTAACAGTCACAGCAGAAGAAGACACATCTACTACATAGCAGTATAAACTCTGACCCTTATTCATGAATGCTTGTCATTTCTTTCTTAGCAAACTCAACTAATAGATGCATCATTATCATGTGTTAATTAGCTAGAAGAGGCTTTTTATGCTCACAACTGAGTTATACTGTGTGTGGTTTCTTGTGACAGTAAATAATAATGAAATAATTAAAAGATGTGTTGGGTTTCCAGTTCACATCTTGCACAGAGTTTATCTATACCGGTTTTCTATCTGCCTTTTACTAAATGTCCAGTGCCAGCCCAAACATGTTTCTACGATGGTTACATGACTTAAAGTGAGAAGTCTCTCCAACAGCAACTTCTTATGTAAAAAGAATGCTAAAAAATGACTTGAAGAACATCAGAGCTATTGCTGTGAACTTTGATGGTGAATTGCACCGTAGTGCCTGCATCTACAATGTTAATTGTTTTTTTTTTATGAATTTGGATAGAGTATGGCTAGATGTTTATTGTTGACTGCTTTACCATCTAAAAAAATACTACTTACATGTTGTCTATTTGATAGACCAGTAAGTGCGCAATCTGCTGCCCCCCCCTTTTTCATTGGGGGCATATACAGCAATAGAAAAAACTTTTGTAGTGCCTCAAGAACAGATATATTCCACAGAGGTGAAATTTCCTCTATGAGGATACATAAAAACCTGACACAAAAATGTCCTCAAGCCATAAAACATACTCAAATCTTAAATTTGCAAGCATAGTCAGATGAAGAACAACTTCAAACAAGCTCAAAAGCTCTGATGAAGAAGCTACCAAACATTAAGACTTTCCTAGAACAGTAGATCAAGCCATAAAAAAACAGAAACGAATGCCGGACGAGATGGCTACCAAACAGCAAGGCTTTCCTCGATGGGCACCCAACAGTAGCTCAAGCCATAAAAATATAGAAATGAGTGCCAGAAAAAAAATCTGATAAAAGTCCAAGATAATTTTAATTGCTGATAAAAAGTGCAAAATCTGATGCAACACTGCATAGAAACCAATCAGCTTCCAGGTCTTATTTAAACAAGCTTAAGTTAGAAGCTATTTGGCTACCATACACAGCTGTGCCAGCTTCTCAGTGCCCCAGTATTAGTAAATCTTCGCCCATGTCCCCAGTTCAGCAATACTGCCTGATTTAAACCATGCCCCAGGATGTGAATGGACAATGAAGTAACAGCAGGGAACTCATGTAATCATCTCTCTCCTATTATTGTAAGACTGTGTAGTGCAATAGAAATTGATTGGTTTACACGGTTGCCACTCCCTGTGCCATTCTGACTGTTTCTGTACAGGAAATTGCAGAAAACTGCCAAGTTAGTTTCATATACTTATGCCAGCTCCATGTAAATATATATTTAATGTTTCTTGTGGAAAAAAATATATATATTTAATAACTTCTAAAAAAATGTATTCCTATTGAACTTAAAATAATATTATGTTGTTTTTTTACTCCATACAGAAGTAAATCCAAAATCCACAATGGATGTTCTGCCAACAACGTGTGGCAAAGTATAATGCTGCTATTTCAGTGGAGCATTGAGAAATATTTATTTTCTGCTATACTGTATGTATATTGTATGAAATGCACCACCTCCGCATTGGTCAATAATTAAGAAATGTAGAATTCTAGTGTTGATCATTAGAGTGGAACTAAGCTCTCACAATCAACATTAACTTTTTTTAATCCTTATATTGCTAACATTAGAAAACATAGGAAGGTATTATATTTACTTGTTTTAAACCTTTTACATTTCTTCAGTTGCTTCCTGGTTTCTGCCAAAATATGTCATACATTCCAGGAGTCTTTCATCTGGAGGAGGGAAAGAGGGGCTTTGTCAGATGAGCACACCTTCCCGCATGCATGTCTAAGCTAATGCCAGATGGATTCCAGAAAGTACATAAATTGTCTTCCCTTGTTCAAGATGGCCACGGCTATAAATGTTAGGGGGGTGTTCTTCAAATCAATTTATAAACAAAATAATGCATAATCGCTCGTCTACAAGTCGTTCAAAATACGGCCGCTCGATTAGTGACCGGCAAAAAAACATGGGAATCAATCTCACCTTCACTAAGATCCCTTCATTGGCTGCCAGTAAAAGACAAAATCACTTTCAAGGCACTCTGTCTAATGCATAAGTGCATTCATGGAAACGCCCCCCAATATCTATGCGAAAAAATAAAAGCTCAAAACCCCAATCGTATTCTGCGATCCACCAATAAAAACCTTATCCAGATACCCAAAGCCAGATACAAGTCCAAAGGAGATCGAAGGTTTGCAGTCCAGGGACCTCGACTGTGGAACGCTCTACCAACCACCACTCGTTTGGAGCTGGACCACTTGGCCTTCAGGAGAAGGATTAAAACTCACCTCTTCTGAGGTCAAAGGATTTCACTTGCGGAATGGATACAGCGCCCAGAGACGATTCAGTTTGCATGTGTTGCGCTATATAAGTTTTTCACTCACTCACTCACTCATAGGCCCCGTACACACGTCCGAGAAACTCGACGAGCAAAACACATCGTTTTGCTCGTCGAGTTCCTTGTGAAGCCGCCGAGGATCTCGGCGAGCCAAGTTTCCCCGTTGACTAACGAGGAAATAGAGAACATGTTCTCTATTTGGCCCGACGAGATCCTCGTTGGTTTCCTCGGCCGAAAGTGTACACACAGCCGGGTTTCTCGGCAGAATACGGCTCAGATCGAGTTTCTGGCTAAATCCTGCCGAGAAACTCGGTCGTGTGTACGGGGCCATAGAGAAATTAATGGATGGGTGAATTTTTTTTGCTTTGAATATTAAAAGTGAATTAAATAGCATTTTCAGTTTGTGGTGCTCAGATACAGTTAACTTCTGCTTTACAATAGTCATCAAAAAGATGAGTCTTTATACCCAAGGCTGTAAAAACCTATGTATAATTTAAAAAAAAAAGGAAAAAAAATCTTTGTATCAAGGTCTTTAATGCAACATGAAAAAAAAAGTAACAAAAGCATTTATAGATTTATAAGCCTTTACCAAAAATCAAACTGAATGATTGTGTTAGGCTCTGTGTATTAATGTTTGTTTAGTTTGTTTTGTCTTCAAAGCTTGTATTGAATGGTGCATGAGTGTGGAGTGTTTCACTGGGTGCTTGGTGAAAGATAGTTTTTATTTCTCAGTTTTCTGTTGACCCTTTGGTATTGATGATGTCAAGAGGTATTCAAGCACGTTGTGGCTTCAGATGCATTTCGCGTCTAGTGTTTGCATCATGCTGCTGATGTATGTGAAACAAAATGTAAAGATTTTTGCTTATATTTCTTTCAGAATCATCATAGAGTGAAGGTACTTGTTACTTCATGGTTTCTATGACATTGCCTCTTGAACTTTTCGAACTACGGTCACCTGCTTCTTCTAGCCTATGCTCCCTCACTCACATCTTCAATCTCTCGCTCTCTACTTGCACCTTCTGCTCCCATCTAAAACATGCCTTGATCACCCCCACACCTAAAAAGCCCTCACTGGTCCCCACCTGCCTGAACAACTTAAGACCCATCTCCTTGCTCCTGTTTGCATCAAATATTTTGGAACGCTTAGTCTTTAACCGTCTGAGCTCTAACCTCACTTTTTTTCATTTTTTTTTTCTTAAAATGTTATTACAAATTTTATTACATTGTATTTTAAACAGGTAGTACAAACAAAAGTTCATATTAAAATTAAACACGCATGAAAGGAGCACACAATGTTTACTATTGGCCGGAGTGGTATTGCCCTAATATTTTTTTAAACTTTATAATCTTTATTGTTTTTTCCCAGTACAAAACATCAGTTAAAAATACATCCATTTGTTATACATGCAACATAATTATATAACTTTTGTCATCTCCATTTTACTCATTCCCTTCCCATCCCTACGCCCCCCTCCATCATACTTATGCTCTAACCTCACTGACAACAACCTTCTTAACCCAGGACGGATGGACGGCCGCACACCAAAGAACTCTTGAGTTGTCTTTATTGAAGGAACATGAGCAAACACCGCAAATACACAGCAGAAATAAAAACAGCCGACGCGTTTCACACTTAGTTAGTGCTTATTCATGGCCAGATAATGGGGTTCTGAAGTTCACACGAACATTTGGTGTGTTCGCAAGTTCTGGTGCGAACCGAACAGGGGGGTGTTCGGCTCATCCCTACCCTAGATACGTCACTGACTTTGTGACAGTATGAAAGGCGAGGTGATTGATGGACGCTTTGTTTCACCTTGTATGCATTAATTTGCAGAGTTTTACCAGCCACCTTGGCAGGGTTATTTATTTATTTATTACTATTTGTTTGTGAAGCGCACATATACCACCAGTCGGTGGTGCCAAAGCGCTTTATGACAGATTGCCCGGATGTTCTGGCGAGGGTAGCATAAATGAGCCTGGCTGCTTGATTCTGCACCAACTGCAGTTTCTTAAACCATTTGATGGGAATGCCTAGTAGGAAATTGTGCCTTAATGGTAACAAAACAGAAGTCATGACACCAAAACCGAAAGATAAAGTGACGGTCCTGGGGACTATCATGGACGAAAAACTAAGTATGATTCCCCAGGTCAGACAATCGAGAGCTACCCATTTTTATGACTCATCCGCAAGACCAAACACCTCCTGACCCAGGATCAAAGGAAAGACTTAGTCCAGGCACTAATTATCTCTCGCCTAGACTTTTCTAACGGAGTCCTACTAGGCATTCCCATCAAATGGTTTAAGAAACTGCAGTTGGTGCAGAATCAAGCAGCCAGGCTCATTTACAATCTTCAAAAGCAAGATCACATCAGCCCTGTGCTCAAAGAACTCCACTGGCTCCCAGTTATAAAACGTGCTGATTTTAAAATCCTCTGCCTGATTTACAGGGGTTACCACCAGCTGGGTCCACAGTTCCTGTCAGACCTGACCCCATACTATACACCTAGACGCTGTCTCCGTTCAGCCGACAAAGCCCTAATCACTGGCAATACCGATAGGCTAATTTCCATAGGAGGTAAACGGATAGAGTTGCGGGGGCAACTCTATGGAACAAAACCCTGCTTACCATTTGTATCTCCCCAAGCCTATATACGTTTAGGAAAAAGCTCAAGACCTGGCTATTTTTCCAAGCATTCCAATCCTGGGTCAATCTTCCTCTGTTCATCCACTCGCTGCCTTCTAAATCTTTCTTCCTCTCCCTTCTTTCTTCTTCTTCTCTTTTTCTCCATCTCCTCCTCTGCCCTGCAACAGTTGCGTTTATTTATGCTACCCTTGCCAGAACATCCGGGCAATCTGTCATAAAGCGCTTTGGCACCACCGACTGGTGGTATATGTGCGCTTCACAAACAAATAGTAATAAATAAATAAATAACCCTGCCAAGGTGGCTGGTAAAACTCTGCAAATGAATGCATACAAGGTGAAACAAAGCGTCCATCAATCACCTCGCCTTTCATACTGTCACAAAGTCAGTGACGTATCTAGGGTAGGGATGAGCTGAACACCCCCCTGTTCGGTTCGCACCAGAACTTGTGAACACACCAAATGTTTGTGTGAACTTTAGAACCCCATTATCTGGCCATGAATAAGCACTAACTAAGTGTGAAACGCGTCGGCTGTTTTTGATTTCTGCTGTGTATTTGCGGTGTTTGCTCATGTTCCTTCAATAAAGACAACTCAAGAGTTCTTTGGTGTGCGGCCGTCCATCCGTCCTTTGCTACTTTCCATTGCCTAGTGCATTTCCAGCACCCACATCCACCTGGACTTATCCACAATTGCACTTGGGATTTCCCTGGAGCGGTGAACCCCACCTCGCTCAACCTTCTTAACCCATTACAGTTCGGATTTCGCTTACTACACTCCACTGAAACTGCCCTATTAGAAACTCCACTCTCTTGGCCTTCAAGACTCTGCTCTCTTGGTTCTCCTCCTATCTATCACAGCGCTCCATTAGTGTTACCTATAACTCTGTTTCCTCCTTTCCACTTCCTCTTTCTGTAGGGGTACCCCAAGGTATGAGGAGATAACTAGATCCTATAGAGGTTGCACAAGCAGTTCAGCCCCTCCAGGATGGCACATTAATACGTGCCATTGCCAGGTCATCCTGGTGCACGACAATGCCCGGCCTCATGTGACGAGAGCATGCAGCCAGTTCATGGAGGATTAAAGAATTAATACTATCAAATTATCCCCCTAAATCCAATAGAACACCTCTGGGACATTATATTTAGGTCCACCCGATGTCACCAGTTTGCACCTCAGTCTGTTCAGGAGCTCAGTGATGCCCTGGTCCAGATCTGGGAGGAAATACCCCAGGACACCATCTATCATCTCATTAGGAGCATGCCCGACATTGTCAGGCATGCATACAAGCACGTGGGGGCCATAGAAACTACTACAGTACCTGTCGCCAAGAATGTTTTTCCAGCACAACGGCATCACGCTGATTCTCGGCGACAGGGTGCCGACATCTCGCACTCGCTGGAATAGGAAAAGCACATTCCAGTGAGCGCGACATAGAAGCGACGGGGATCCGACTTGGATTCCCACCAATTCTAGCCGCGGGGTTTGGTATGAATCACGAGGGGGAACTCCACGTCAGTTTTTAAATAAAAAAAAAACGGCATGGGTTCCCCCCCAGGAGCATACAAGGGCCTTTAGGTCTGGTATGGATTGTAAGGCAAACCCCCCTATGCCGAAAAAATGCAACACAGGGCTTTAAAATAATTTATTAGTCAGCTCCGGGGGTCTTCTCCGCTCTCCGGGGGTCTTCTCCGCTCTTCGGGGGGTTTTCTTCCATCTTCTCCGGTGTCGTCTCGGCGCTCCCCAGTTCTTCTCCCTCTTGCTCTCCGGTGCCTTCTTTGGGACTGGCCGCCGCTATCTTCTTTGAAAGATGGGTCCCGGAGCATGCTGGGGCTGTGACGTCATAAGAGGCCTATATTAATCATTGCGCACTACACACCCGGCATTACAGTGGGAGAGAGCGTTGAGTCAACATCGGAAGAAAAGAAGAAAAGAAGAAGGCGGCAAAGAAGACCGGGCTGGCCACCGCTAGTAAGAGAGCTTCAAAGAAGATAGCGGCGGCCAGCCCCGAAGAAGGCATCGGAGAGGGAGAAGAACTGGGAAGCGCTGAGACGACACCGGAGAAGACGGAAGAAGACACCCCGGAGAGTGGAGAAGACCGTCCGGAGAGCGGAGAAGACCCTCGGAGCTGACTAATAAATTATTTTAAAACCCTGTGTTGTGTGTTTATTTTATTGACACTTTTCCTCCAGGTGAATGGGTAGGGGTACGATGTACCCCATACTCATTCACCTAGGGTAGGGGGCCGGTATCTGGGGGCTCCCTTATTAAAGGGGGGCTCCCAGATTCCGATAAGCCCCCCGCCCGCAGACCCCGACAACCAACGGCCAGGGTTGTCGGGAAGAGGCCCTGTCCTTAGCACCCACCCCCCCATGTTGAGGGCATGCGGCCTGGTACGGCTCAGGAGGGGGGGGCGCTCGCTCGTCCCCACTCCTTTCCTGACTGGCCGGTCGGCGTGCTTGAATACGGGTCTTGTATGGACCGGCATAGGGGGGTTTTCCTTACAATCCATACCAGACCTGGTATGCTCCTGGGGGGGAACCCATGCCGTTTTTTCTATTTAAAAACTGGCGTGGAATTCCCCATCATGATTCATACCAAACGCCACGGCTAGAATTGGCGAGAATCCAAGTCGGATCCCCGTCGCTTCTATGTCGGCTTTTTCCCATTGCGGCGATCCGGCTCGGCCCTGGCTCCCGCGATGGAGCTCGTAGGTGGTCAATCTCGCCTAGAAGGGGAGCGAGATTGACACAATATCGCGGTCACCTACTGTAAGTACCATTTTGAGTCGCTGCAATGCAATTTCAGCAAAATGGACTAGCCTGCTGCATAATTTTTTACTTAGGTTGTCAGGGTACCTTTGAATTCAGCCCTCTGTAGGCATCCTTTCATTCCTAACACAGTCCATATCAGTATAGATATCCAGCATGATATTGTCCCCCATTCAGATCTGATGTGTTTTAAAAGTTTTCCTTTAATTTTTTGAGCAGTGTGTGTGTATATATATATATTTATATTACTACACACTGGGGTTGATTTACTAAAGGCAAATCCACTTTGCACTACAAGTGCACTGCAAGTGCACTTGGAAGTACAGTTGCTTAAGATCTGAGGGAAGATCTGAAATGAGGGGAAGCTCTGCTGATTTTTTATCATCCAATCATGTACAAGCAAAAATTATGTTTTTTATTTTCCTTGCATGTCCCCCTTGGGTCTACAGTGACTGCACTGGGTAGGAAGGAGGTATACCACTATATACAATATATATATATATATATATATATATATATATATATATATATATATACACTCACGCAAAATATAGAACTTTGCTGGCTAGACAACATAATTATATCATACTTTGTGTAAGAAGAGAGTATAATCCAATGGAATGATGACAGAAGACTCTGAACTGACATGGAGCTGAACCATCCACTTAGAAGCTGTCATCTGAGCACCTGTTGATTCTAAATGATTATAGTAGTGTGCAGTTCTGATGTCTGAAACATTTGCTGGAGACAAGATTTTAAAGCTCAAAATATGTTTTTCATTTTCACCACTCTTTACATCTTATGTTAGTCAGAGGTTTTTAAAAAAAAGAAACAGAACTATAAATAATGAATAAAATTATGTTAGAGATCTCAGAGCGCTGGAATCTTGTCACACCGATCTTTTAATCTAAAGCACGAAGCAGACAGCTGTTCCTGTATATCTCTGTGTTCTGGTCTGAGGACGTCCCTCTGAAAACTTGAGTTCACCTAGGGATAATGTTCTATATCTATTGGCTTGATTTACTAAAGTGCAATGTGAGGTGAACTTAAGTTCACATCCAACATCCAGTCATGTATCGGGATTAAAAAAAATAACCTGCTCCTTCACATTATTGACTGTTTGATCTGAACACCGTTTGTTTTAACCGTGCTTCTCTTTTTTTAGCTCTGGATAGACTGGGGAAGGGTTAGACCCGTTTGCAAGATTTTTATTGCTGTGTTCCCATTGGTTGAAATTTGTACTGGTAATGGTAACCATTATCAAGAGAAAGAAAGCAGAAATCGAAAAATTGTTGAGTTGTCCCCAGAACATGAGGTTAAGGGAAAGCTTTCAATAGGGAAGCGAGTTCATGGGACAACTGTCTCAGAGGGCAAATACCCTGATTTTGTAGAAATGTTCTCACAAGGCATTAAAAATGTGTCTACTCTCTTCAGTACAAAATCAAAATGATATGTTTTGAATATAAATACTGTGAGAGGTTTCCCTTTGCATCTCTAGGACAGGAAATTAAAATATTTTTTTCCCAATGATACACAGCAAAAATAAACCAGAATGGGTTTTAACCTTTTCCTACTCTATACAAGACTAAAAAAAATTGGACAATGCATACAATTTATTTGCACGTCCAATTTATTAAATCAGTTCCCTAGTGTATGGTTTGACTATAGGTGTTTATACACTGGGCATAGGTACTGCTATATAGGGTTGCAGCTTTATGCTGGAGTTACAACTGGACAGGGCATTAAAGTACTATATAAGCTGCAAAGCATTCAGGTACTGCCATGGCTTATCTCGTCACCCTTGTTTGATGCCACACTGTGAGGCCCTGTACACACGATCGGACCAAAATGATGAAAACGGACTGAAGTTCAGTTTCATCGGTCTAAACCGACCATGTGTGGGCCCCATCGGTCCGTTATCCTTCGGTCGAAAAATTTAGAACTTGCTTTAAAATTTCAAAACCCGCGCATGCTCAGAATCAAGTCGACACATGCTTGGAAGCATTGAACTTCATTTTTCTCAGCACGTTGTTGTGTTTTACGCCACCGCGTTGGACTCAATCGTTTTTTAAACTGATGGTGTGTAGGCACATCAGACCATCAGTCAGCCTCATCGGTTAACCGATGAGAACGGTCCAAAGGACCGTTCTCATCGGATGGACCGACCGTGTGTACAGGGCCTAAGAAGAAAATAATTATGTTAGAGAAGAATATCAAAGCCTATTATTAGAGTTCCTTATATTTCCTGCAAGAGCTGGTATGATGTGTCCATCACTCTGTGGATACTGTTAATAAACCATCTTTAGAAGATAAATACTCTTCATCCTTGGTGTTCTGCTATACAGCGCTTATCCACTCTCTTCTCTAAAAGTGTATGTAAACCTTGTCTATCTTAAAATGTTTCAATCACACCCATCAATACATTTTGCCATGGTCAAACAAAGGCTCTTGAGGAGTATGATACACAACAAGCTAATCTATATACTTGAAAATATAAAAAATATCTCAGGGTCTGGGACCCATGGCTAGACTCTCGTTGCTGCTATGAGTTAGTGGAATGCTGCTGCTGGGCAGGCCTTACAGGATACCCCCCCCCCCTTCCACCCCCACTGCCTATCCCGATTGCCCTCCCCTCTCTCTCTCTCTTCTCCTCCCCCCCCACTTTCTTTGTACTTACTTTCCTCTCCATTTCACTTTCTAATCACTCTGCCTAGAGTGTCTCACCAAAATTATGATTGGTGAGCTCCCCTCTCCCACCCACACAGTGACATCTACCTGTTGGCTGATAGAGGACTACTCATGGTCATGGATTTACAAACCTTTCATTGCTGTCTTATGCTGTGCATTTATGAACCCTTCCCTGGGAAGCTTTACCAGCCTTTGTATTTGCATTCCTATTAATTCAAGTGGTGAGGGGTTCTGCTCCTTTTGGTGTAATATACGCTCTTGTTTACATTCTTGACCTAAATGTTGGTTCATTGCATTGTACCCAAAATGTTTGACTCACATCCAGTAAAACAATAATCTGAGACAAATCTTTTTAACAAAAAAATCACCAGCTCTGAGGGGTGGGGGCAGAGACTCCTTTTGACAAACGTCACCTTCTGCTATCACAAATCCCAGCTGCTGTCACTCAACTGTGTGGGACTGGGCAGCAGAGAGTGTCTGGAGAAGTCTGACCATGGGGGCAAAAGGCAGTAATAAAGACTAAGCGATTGGTAATAGAGGGTGTGTCAACATTAGTCTGACCATGGGAGTATGGGCATGTCAGGCATAGTTATGGCTTCCTGTAGCTTCCATTCAGAAGGCTTGACCTGATCATGCTAGTATGGATTTGCTTCTATACCTAGCACGGGCAGAAGGAGGGGGACTGGCAGGACCACTAGTTATGTAAATGTATTTTAATACTTTTTTCAAATAAAATATGGTCACTAAATGCAATGTTCCCACTATGTGAATTAAAGCGGAAGTAAAACCTTCTATTTTATAGTTTCAAAAAACAGTTTACATTCCCGGCATGCCAGAAATGCTTGCTGTTACATTGGTTGTGCTCTCAATCAAACTGTCAAACCATCCAATGACCGGTGTCATAATGGATCACATGTGCAGCATTATGGCAGTTGCAGATTAAACAGAGGCCAAGATGGCAGCTTCCTTGGCTGAAAACAATAATAGGGTTTACTTACACTTTAAGATTCACATACACTTTGAGCAGTGGTGTAGCTTTTATTATTAGAAAACCTGTGTTTTGGCTTAAAAAGAAGAGTTCAACTGCCAGTCAGCTTTAAAATTGCCCCCTTACATTTTTTCACTGACTTTTATTTATCTGGTTGTGCCACTTCCAATTTAAGGAAGGGCTCCTATTTGTGCTGGTAATTATGTTTAGTTTGGTAATCGACTTGAGCTGTGGTGGCTAGGTTGAATGTTATGTTGTGTTTTGGTTTTACTAAGATGGTAAATGAAATATAGCATAAGAAATTAAAAAATGTATGAAACAAAAAAAAAAAATTGTGGCAATTAAAATCCAATAAATAATGTGTTGTTTTGGTTATTTATTTACAGGTTTAGATATAGGACAACAATACATTCCCTGGTATTTTGGCAATAAATTTACCATTTTCTGACATACTACAAAAATTATTTCTATTCATTTTCTTTGTTCTGAACAGAGTGGAAAACAATTAAAATGTCTGCCTTATTTTATGTACTGCCTGCATCTTTGTCTTTGAGATTTCTCTTACCCTCATGCCTTCTGGGAAGGGAAGTGAAGTCCCAATGGGAACACCAGTTCAAGTGATAAGTGACAAAGATGACACTTCTGTACATGGCCCACGGCAATAAAAACCGGACAGATGTTTTCATTCTTTTCTTTGTCAAAGAAAAAAAATCTTGGTGGAGTTTCCTTTGTAAGCAATAACCCTACATCGACATGTATATTTAAATTGAATCAAAAGTCACAAAATGACTGTCCAATGGACTTCATCTTGGCATTTATTTTGTGAAAAGGCTACTTAGCTCTCTAAGGCCCCTTTCACACTGGGGCCAGAGGCGCGGTGGCGGTATAGCACCGCTAAAAATAGCAGCGCTATACCGTCGGAATTGCTGCGGGATTCGACCGCTAGCGGTGCAGTATTAACCCCCGCTAGCAGCCGATAAAGGGTTACTACCGCCCGCAATGCGCCTCTGCAGAGACGCATTGTGGGCAGTATTACCGCGGTTTCCCATTGTTTTAAATGGGAAGGAGCGGTGAAGAAGCGGTATACATATTGCTCCTCTCGCCGCTCCAAAGATGCTGCTAGCAGGAGATTTTTTTCTCTCCTGCCAACGCATCGCCTCAGTGTAAAAGCCCTCGGGCTTTCACATTGAGATGGCTGGGCAGGAGTTTTTCAGGCGGTATAGCAGCGCTATTTTTAGCGCTGTACCGCCTGAAAAACTCCTCAGTGTGAAAGGGGTCTAAATTTTAGTGGTTGCCATTTTCTTGACCTGACCTAGAACAAGTAAAGGGATGAGTAGTTCTGATACTCTTCTGGCACTCATTTACACCATGCTTGTTTCAGCAGTCCCATAATTCTCTCATGACGGAGTCACTTTAAGTTCATGTATAACTTGCCTTTTTTAATTCAACATTTGTTTAAAATTTTGAATCATTCTGTTACAAACGTTATCTGGTCATTTATGGCATGAAAGAATATGAAAGAGAACATTTTGCAGCAGCAAATGTATTTAAATCAAGTTCTTTCTGTTTCTCAAAATATCTTTTTGGATGATTTCTGCCTTTAAAAACAATAATGGGGCTTGAAATTGGACTTTTTATTTCTGATTATTAAACATTGACAAATCCCATGTATGAAGAACTATCTGGCTGCACTCAAGAAATTGCAATGCAAACCAAAAATAAATTTACCTAATGGCGTGGCTCTCGCCTCTGTAATAATAACATTCCAGTTTTTCTTAGCCTAGTGCATTTCAGGCTAAACGCAGACAGGCAGAACATTTTTTATTATTAAACACAGAACATGTCATTGAATCTTTACTTTGGATGATTTAAAAACTAAGTTTATCCTTCTTGGTTTCATTACTTGTTAAAGTATCCAAGCACCAGGAATAAATCATTTTAAACTGCAATCCCTCCAAAACTGGTTTAGAATAACTTGGGTTACAATGCAAGGAAACACATATTTCTCTTGGCTGGTGACAGTAATCTATGTACATTTGTTGTGCTAGCGGCATTCATTTTAACCTCACTGCAGTGTAATGACTGGCTTGTTTTCTGTACTCCTAAGATATGGCCAATCTCTGTGTTAAATGTTTACCTAAACATGAAACAGACAATAAGCTATGGGTGGCATGTTGGGCTGATCTCCAAAGAGACAAAAACCAATTGTAACAGGTTGCTTGGCCTCTACTTTATCTCAATTACAGTACAGATTAGACATGCACCCTATGTCCTGGGATACAAAGGCCACAACCACTAAACATGTGCACTGACGGAAAAAAAAAAATATTTTGTTTCATTTAGGTTTGTTTTTCATTTTTTGGGTCATTCGTTATGATCGCAATTCGTAAATTCGAAAAACAGTAAATTTGTAAATTTGAAAATTCGAAAATCCAAAAATAAGAAAGAAAATCCGAAAATTCAAAAGAATAACTAACTTATAATAACTAACTATTAAAGGGGTTGTAAAAGTTTGTTTCCTTCGATTTTCCTTCTAAATGTTTTTTTTCTTGGTTTCCTTTGTCTGAATTTCTCACTTCCTGTTCCTCCTCAGTAAGCTGTTCTGGCTGACTATCCACCGCTCGGATAAGAGGGGCAAGCTTACTGAGAAGGAACAGGAAGTGAGAAATTCAGACAAAGAAAAAAAACATTTAGAAGGGAAATCGAAGGAAAAGGTAAGTGAACCAACAATGCACTAGCTTAACCTCCCTAGCGGTATGATTATTTCAGAAATAAGGTGCTGAAAGCGGTACCATTATTTGCAAGGAAATTTGGCGTTTTATACTGTAGGCCTGTAATTCTTAGGAATAACTCACTTAGATCTGTCCAAACAAGAGTCTAGTAGGCATTCCGGGTATGAATTTTTTTTAAAAACAAAATTATAAATTATAATATAATAAATAATTATAAATAATTATAACAAATAATAATATAATTATAATAAAAAGTATTCAATAATGTAATCAACTCAAAATCACTGAAATTTGCTCAGTTGCAGAATTGTCGCTGTCATTACTTTTATTTTTTTATGACGAATTTCCCCACAAATCGCTATCGCACAATTCTGCAAGTGATTATAATTTATTATCGCTGTTTTCTAGCTGCTCTAAAACCATTTTTGACATAAATGGCCACTTTTGGTTGCTATGGACAATCTACAGTTTGCAGGCAGAAAGAACAGTTTTTATTATATAAAAGTACATGTAGGGCACTGGGCAGACTACTAGGGACAAAGGGTGTGTGTATTTTTTACATACAGTACTGTAATCTATAAGATTACAGTATACTGTATGTAAGGTGTTTGTTTACCTTTTTGAATTTGGCACCGTTCTCCGCTCCTGTGCGTCATAACGTCGCAGGGAACGGAGATCGGCGGCACACAGAGGCACTGTGTGAATCGAGCGAGCACCCGCACGCTCACACAGCGCGGTGGCATCGCTGGATCCAGGGACAAGGTGAGTAAACCAAGCCTGTGGATACAGCGAGGCGAGCCCGAGTCTGACTCGGGGTTACGGATCGCAGCACAAAAATGTAACCCCGAGTCAGACTCGAGAATACCGCCAGGGGGGTTAAAGGAACCTATTTACAAAATAAAAAACAAACCTTTACAACCCCTTTAAATGATAGGTATTGAAGTTTCCTTTTAAATTTGGCTGTTCGTGAACGTAACTAATATGAATTTATCCGAAGTTACAAATTATCCAAAATAATGAATAATAATAATAATAATAATAATAATAATAATAATAATAAAAAGTTTTTTTTATTATTATTAATGTTATTTATTATTATTAATTTGTTATGTTACATTTGTTAAGATACGGCATTCAATATTTCAGATAATTAGTTACTTTGGATACATTTGCGTACGTTATGTTCACTAACAACAAAATTTCAAAAAAAAAATTCTAATACCTATAATTTAATAGTTAGTAATAGTTAAGTTATTATTAGTTAGTTATTATTTCAGATTTCAAATTTTTGGGGTTTTGGATTTTAGAATTTTGAATTTCTGAATTAACAAATTTGTCGAAATTCGTTAAAAAACTAATTCGGAATGAAACGAATCGCACATGTCTAAAAAAACACTATAGAGCAGGTACTATGGAAACAGGGATGGAGAAGTGAATGGGGTCCAAACTGATATCCCACAACTCTGAACATAAAATATTGTCAGATATCTAACAGTGATTCTAAACAAGGTACTCATGACATAAGTAGAAAGATGTGTCTCATGGTTGCATATTACATTACACCCTATGACAGCATTTGTGCTATTATGGATAGGTATACACCGCGGTCCAAAGCTTCACCATGTAGTGATAAAGACATTTCATAACCATAATAGGAGTGACTCATGAGATTTGCTTTTTAGATAGGTGTTCATAAAAGTTCCATGCCACTTAACCTCCCTGGCGGTATGATTATTTCAGATTTTAGGTGCTGAAAGCGGTACAATTATTTTGCATGGAAATTTGGCGTTTTACATTGTAGGCCTGCAATTCTTAGGAATAACTCACTTAAATATGTCCAAACAAGAGTCTAGTAGACATCCCGGGTATGATAAAGTTTGAAAAACAAAATCATAATATATAATATAATAAATAACTATAAATAATTATAACAAATAATAATACAAATAATAATGAAATTATAATAAAAATTATTCAATAATGTAATCAAATCAAAAACACTGAAATGTACTCAGTTGCAGAATTGTCACTGTCATTACTTTTATTATTTGATGACGAATTTCCCCACAAATTGCTATCGCTCAATTCTGCAAGTGATTCTAATTTATTATCGCTGTTTTCTAGCTGCTCTAAAACCACTTTTGACATAAAGGGACACTTTTGGTTGCTATGGACAATCTCCAGTTTCCAGGCAGAAAGAACAGTTTTTATTATATAAAAGTACATGTAGGGCACTGGGCAGACCACTAGGGACAAAGGGGGTGTGTATTTTTTTCATACATTACTGTAATCTATAAGATTACAGTATACTGTATGTATTGTGTGTATTTACTTTTTTTTAATGTGGCGCCGATCTCCGCCCCCGTGCGTCGTAACGTCACAGGGAACGGAGCTCGGTGGCACACAGGCACTGTGTAAATCGAGCGAGGACACAGCTCTATCACACAGCGGGGAGGCATTGCAGGATCCAGGGACAAGGTAAGTAATTCCCTGCCTGTGGACACTGCGAGGCGATCCCGAGTCAGGCTCGGGGTACCGCTTTTGGTTCTGAAATTCCACCCAGAGCCCGACTCGGGAATACCGCTGAGGGGGTTAAACCAAGGAATAGGTAGAGTGTGTCTCTAACATGTAAATTGTCCCTAACACCATACCATATTCTTCTCCCTTACCTGAACCATACATTTTATTTAAAAAATTAGCTCTTAAAGTGGAACTTTAGTCAGAAAATTAAGTCGTGCTAGATGACTTTAGGCTAGCCCCTTTTGCAGGTATAGCAATGTAAAATGTTAAAACTAAGTGTCTATATGGTTTAAAATCCAGTAATACATTGCCTCATTGTGATCTGCACATGCTCCGTTGCTCTCCATTTTTTGGCACTGTTGAGTTGGTAGAGGCCGATATGCTGACAACCTTAAAGGAAAATCAAACTCTTCTATTCTTTACAGCTAACGAAACTGCTTCTGTTTGATCTGTAACAGCCATTGTGCTGCACATGTGATCACTCATGACACCAGCCATTTGATGGTTTGACAGTTTGGTTGAGGACACAAGCAAATGTGACAGTTAATAATCCCCACATTCCAGGAATGTAATGCCCCGTACACACGAACGGAATTTCCAATGGAAAAGGTCTGTTCAGATTTTCCGATCGTGTGTAGCCCTTTCTGAGTTTTTTCATCGTAAATTCATATGAATTCCATCGTACTTTAGATATAGAACATGTTCTATATTTTTCCAATGAAATTCCGTCGGAATTCTGATGTGATTTGGCCAGGCAAAAGCCTGTTTTTTTTTTTTTTTTCAGCAATGATGAAGGCAATTTACAGGACATACCATTTTGGTAGCATAATTATTAATGTAGAATCTTCCTTGCTAAAGAACATTACCGCAAGGACTAGGCTGAGAGCGTGCAGGACAGTTTTCCAACGCGTTTCAAATTATATACATCCTTCTTCAGGGAAAAGTTTGCACAGTATCAATTTCTATAACAGATAAAAAGACAAACTTAAAAAATATTCCTAGCCCTGCTGAACTAAGCTATACTAGAAACCCCTGCTTAAATACCTCAGAAGAACAAATGTGGTTTGCCTCTAGCCACAGCTTTTTCTGCAGTACTGAAGGTGAGCAGAGCCATGCATAAAACCAACAGGGCCAGTTTCCCACTGGAAATTAATGATTAAAGAGTCTACCTGGCCTATGTCCACTTATTAACCTATAAAAATTGATACCTGCTAATATGCTGCTAAACAAATGGCAAATATTAAATTACCTTTTACGAAAAGTACCAGCAGCAATTGTACACATAAAATAGAATATGCAGCAAATGTTTTTTTTTTTTACCTAAAACGTTAATGCGAAGAAGAGAAATGCTTTTGTTGAGCTATCAGAAAAATGACAGTGATCCAAACATACGCTTATCTTTTTTATTTGGTAAATGCTGCTGTATTTTCTTCTGCCCCTCCCTGCTGTTTTCTTCCGCTGATACCCAATCTTTTTCTATTACCCTCTTGCCCTTATCAGCTCCGTACTTAGACTGCCTACATGCCCCTTTATTCTTGTGGATCATTCATCCAATTCAGACAAAGGATCCAGGAAAATGGCATCTAAAGTCAATTGTTTGGATGCTTCTGTCTACATTGAACTTCCCTACTAAGAAAGGAGACCGGGTGGGTGCAAAGGGCAATTTTGGTTAGCGCTCTGCAGGCCCCACTTGAGCACCACAGCTCTAGGTGAATGCAGTGCATAATGTACCTTTAGCAGAAATAGAGTCTAGATACAGCACTGCACACAATGATACAGAATGGTCTGCCTTCTGATGATCTTATGAGCATTCCATAAGAACATCACCTTAGTGGGCTATCCTTTCCATAATGGTTATCGCATTAAAGGTATTAATAATGCTGACGCATACAGTTTCAATTACCAAGATTTTGTAAACTGTTGTAACCCATTAAAACCTTATTATGTTTTTTTTCTTTAATTTCTATAACCAATGTCTGAATGGTGGAAATAGGTTAGTGCACATAGGGCCAGATTCAGAGACATTTACATTACTCCGCGGCGGCGTAACGTATCCCATTTACATTACACCGCCGCAGGTTTACAGTGTAAGTGCCTGATTCACAAAGCTCTTACCTGTAAACTTGCGGCGGTGTAACGTAAAAGCGCTCGGCGCAAGCCCGCCTAATTCAAATGGGGCGGGCACCATTTAAATTAGGCGCGTTCCCGCGCCGAACGTTCTGCGCATGCTCCGTGTTAAAATTTCCCGACGGCGACGTGGCGACGTGCGTTACAGCGTTTGGTATTCCCGGACGTCTTACGCAAAAAAAATAAATTGAAATTCGACGCGGGAACGACGGCCATACTTTAACATGGCTGATCTAAAGATAAGCTATGTTAAAGCAGGTGTAACTTTGCAACGGGAAAAACCGACTAGCGACGACGTACAAGATTGCGACGAACGCGCAGATCTTTGTGGATCGCCGTAACTAGTCATTTGCATATACTACGACAGAGATACAACGGCTTATCAGGAGATACGCCGTCGTATCTCTTCTGTGAATTTGGCCCATAGTCATTACCTTTGAAATCGATTATTCAATGAGGCTTTTAACTATTATCGACAGGAAAGAATGTCATACGTGTGCAACATAGGGACTATTACAAAACACAAGAGATATGACAAAATCCTTTGGCTTTCTCACATAGCAGAAAAGCAAAAGCTCCTATAAAAATAAAAATAAAACAATATACAGAAAATTGAATGAACAGAAAATATTTGCTTTTAATGATTGTGCTATACAAGTTGTCATTATGCAAGCCTTCAGAGCAACTACATAATTATTATTCTACATGTTACAGCCTTTCTATAACAGTCTGTTTTCTAGGGAAAGTATTGTTTTGTGTATCACAGAAAAGTTATAAAATCATATAAATAAGAGTTTGCTGTAAAACTACATATACTATATTGTCAAATGTATTGGGATGCCTGTCTTTACACGCACATGAACTTTTCTGGTATCCCAGTCTTATAGGTAGATTCACAGTGAGTAACGGCGGCGTATCAGTAGATACGCCATCGTAACTCTGAATCTACGCCGTCGTAAATTTAAGCGTATTCTGGAAACCAGATACGCTTAAATTAGGCTAAGATACGAGCGGCGTAAGTCTCCTACGCCGTCGTATCTTAGGGTGCATATTTACGCTGGCCACTAGGTGGCGCTTCCGTTGAGTTCGGCATAGAATATGCAAATGACTAGATACGCCGATTTACGAACGTACGTGCGCCCGTCGCAATTAGTTACACCGTTTATGTTAGAGATACGCCGGCGTAAAGATAAAGCTGCTCCCTAGGTGGCGCAGCCTATGCAAGGTATGGACGTCGGAACAGGCCTATCTTTTTACGTTGTTTGCGTAAGTCGTATGCGAATCGGGCTGGACGTAATTTACGTTCACGTTGAAACGGCGTACTTTGGAGCAATGCACACTGGGATATTTCCACAGACGGCGCATGCGCCGTTCGTAAAAAACGTCAATCACGTCGTGTCAGGAGTAATTTACATAAAACACGCCCCCTCATCCTCATTTGAATTAGGCGCGCTTACGCCGGCCCATTTACGATACGCCGCCGTAACTTAGGAGGCAAGTGCTTTGTGAATACAGCACTTGCCTCTCTGACTTACGGTGGCGTAGCGTATATGCAATACGCTACGCCGCCTCAAAAGTAAGCCGTCCTACCTGAATCCAGCTATTAGTCCGTAGGGTTCAATAATGAGTTGGCCCATCCTTTGCAGCTATAACAGCTTAAGCTCTTCTGGTAAGGCTGTCCACAAGTTTTAGGACTGTGGCCTCGTACACACGGGCAAGAATCTCGTCAGGAAAAAAACATTGTTTTTCCCGACAAGATTCTTGGCAATAATCTCTTGCCGCCCGAGTGTACACGCAGACCTTTCAAAAGAACCGCGGTTCTCTTGAAAGGCAAGAATGCGGTGACGTCATTGCGCATGATGAGCATGCGCTCGTCACATTTGATGCCAACGCCGCCATCTTGCTTCACCCTACCAATGCCGTGGAAGCTACCACGCATGCGTCAAAGTCAATTCAAGCATGTGCGGGTTTCCACTGTGACCGTTAAGTATACACACTCTCGGGTTTCTCATCGGGAAACAGGCCGACAAGAATCTCAATGAGAAAATAGAGAGCAGGATCTCTATTTTTCTCGTTGAGATTCTGGCCAGATTTCCAGATGAGAAACCTAAAAGCCTCGTACACACGCTCTTTTTACGCTTGCTGGTTCTTGCCGAGAAAACTGAGTATGTGTATGAGGCTTCAGTCTATGGGAATGTTTCACCATTCCTCCAGAGGTGCATTTGTAAAGGTCAGGCACTGATGTAAAATACAGAGGCCCGGATTCACGTAGAGCGGCGTATCTTTGAGCGGGCGTAGTGCATCTCATATGCGCTATGCCGACGTAACATAGAGAGGCAAGAACAGTATTCACAAAGCACTTGCTTCCTAATTTAAGTTACGGTGGCGTAGCATAAATGGGCCGGCGTAAGCCCGCCTAATTCAAAGTAGGAATGTAGTGGGCGCGTCTGTATTAAAATGAAGAGTGACCCCATGTAAATGAAGGGCCTAACGAACGGTGCATGCGTGCGCATGCTCAGAATCACGTTGCATATACTCCCTAAGATACGGCGGCTCAATGCGTTCGACGTGAACGTAACCTACGCTCAGCCCCAATCACGTACGACTTACGTAAACTATGTAAAATACGACGGCTGTTCCTTCGTCCATACCTTTGCATGGGGTGCGCCACCTATATAGGTGTTTTATCTTTACGCCGGACGTACGCCTTACGCAAACAGCGTAGATTACAGCGACGGGCGTAAGTACGTTCGTGAATCGGCATATCTCGCTCATTTACATATTCGACGTGTAAAACAATGGAAGCGCCCCTTGCGTCCAGCGTAAATATGCGCCCAAGATACGACGGCGTAGGAGACTTACGTCGGTCGGATGGAGCCGAAATTCAGGCGTATTTCCTTTGCAGAATCAAGCGCATAGATACGACGGTGCATCCGCGGACTTACGCGGCATATCAGTAGATACGTCGGCGTAAGTCTTTGTGAATCCGGCTAAGAGTGTCCTAAAAGTCTCCATACATAGGAAAAATGAACAAACTCATACTATATTTTATTTTATATTGTGTATTTTTAATATTGTTTACATTTCTAGATTTTTTTATATTTTTTATACTTGCAGAATGCAGATACCCTAAAAGAATGCTGCTTCTCATTTCCCAATTTTTTTTTACCTGTTGATCCCACCAGTAGTTCCATTTCTTTTTCAGGCCCCTTTCACACAAACGGGATGATTGTTTGTAAGGTTGCCCTGATCAGACCCTCCAATGTCCTATATGGAGCAGTGGATGTAGTTTACACCAACTCGCATCCAATCCAATTAGATGGACAATAAATAAGTGACAAACACATTACAGCTTTACCCGATAACACTTTTGGCTTTTAAGGAGTTGAGTTTAGGAGCTTTGGGAAAAAAATGCCAAAAGCTCAGAAATTGAAAGTGATTGTAAAGTCTTTTTTGTTCTATGAAAATAACGAACATGTTATACTTACCTGCTCTGTGCAGTGGATTTGCACAGAGAAGCCAGGCTCCTCTTCTTCTCGGGTCCCTCTTTTGTGCTCCTGGCTCCTCCCTCCTGTCGAGTGCCCCCACAGCAAGCAGTTTGCTATAGGGGTGACCGAGCCAAATCACAGCTCCCTGTGTCCATTCAGATATAGAGTCATGGCCCGGCCCACCCTTTCCCCTCTCTCTTTGATTGGCTGACTGACTTTGATTGACAGCAATGCTACTGCTGTGTCTGAGCCAATCAGGGGGGAGAGTCTCGGGCGGCCTAGACATTGGTGGACATCGCTGGACATAGATGGGGCTCAGGTAAGTATTAGGGGGGCTGAGGGGGGCTGCTACAGACAGAAGGCTTTTTATCTTAATGCATATGCATTAAGATAAAAAAATGTCTGACTTTACAGCCCCTTCGAGTTTAGGAGCTGCTAGTGTACATGAAGCCTTGGCTTTAGACTGGGATGCCATAAAAGTTCATGTGCCTTAGGCTTCATGTACACACTGCCTATATTTTACGTAGCTGCAGGAAAATTCAGGCCTGCAGTCAAAACCTTCCTATCCTGAACACGATTCTTCCGCGTTCAGGAGAGGGAGGTTGAAACTCCCCCTAACTGCAGCAGCTCCGAAACTCTGCTATAAGCTTATGTGTACATTGACACATAGGGGATAATTTATAAAAGGCAAATCCACTTTGCACTACAAGTGCAAAGTGCACTTGAAATTGCACTGAAAGTGCACTTGGAAGTGCAGTCGCTGTAGATCCGAGGAGGACATGCAAGAAAAATAAAAAACAGCATTTTAGCTTGCACATGATTGGATAATAAAATCAGCAGAGCTTCCCCTCATTTCAGATCTACCCCACAGATTTACAGCGACTACACTTCGAAGTGCACTTTCAGCGCACTTTGCACTTGTAGTTTGCACTTGTAGTGCAAAGTGGATTTGCCTTTCGTAAATAACCCCCAGTGTATTGCAAGCCCATTCACAATATTGTGTATTGATAAGAAATGTCAAACCATGTGTATTACCATTATGCAAGCTGGTGCAAGGAGGTGCCAATCTTTCCAAAGGACAAAGTACAATGGGCCAGATCCACAGCCCCGCAGTGCAACGTAACTTAACAGATTTAAGTTACACTGCCGCAAATTTCCTAAGTTAGGTATCGAACCACAACACACTTACCTGGAAATTTGCGGCGGTGTAACTCAAATCCGTCCGGCGCAAGGTGTTCCTAATCTAATGGGGCAAGTCCCATTTAAATTAGGCGCGCTCCCGCGCCGGACGTACTGCGCATGCTTGTGACGCAAATTTCCCGACGTGCTTTGCACGACGTGACGTCATTTTTTGATCGGTGCGGCGCGTAGCGGATTTCCGTATTCGCGTACGGCTTGCGCAATCAACGTAACATTTTAAAATTCGACTCAGGAAGGACGGCCATACTTTACACAGCAGTACGCCTACTGTGTAAAAGTAGGGCTGCTTTACAAAAGTGTAACTAAGCGACGGGAAACTAACGTAGTGGCGACGTAGCAAACGCGAAAAAGCTTTGAGGATCGCCGTAACTCCTCATTAGCATACCCGACGCATAATTTCGACGATGAATGCCCCCAGCGGCGGTCGCATTACTGCATCTTAAGATCCGGCAGTGTAAAACTATTACACCTGCCGGATCTTCTGTCTATCTCTTGGAAACTGATTCTGTGGATCAGTTCCAAAGATAGAAACAGGGATACGCAGGCGGAACAGCAGATCCGCCTGCGTATCTCTTTTGAGGATCTGGCCCAATATTCTAGTTGATTTGCCTGTCCTAAATAACCCAAAGCTCCTAAACTCAAGTTTAGGTGCTGCTAGTGTACATGAACCCTTATGCCGCGTACAGACAGTCGTTTTTTGTGATGAAAAAAACGACGTTTTAAAAAACGTCATTTAAAATGATCGTGTGTGGGCAAAACGTCGTTTTATGTCTTAAAAAAAACGAAAAAAAAAAAAAATTTGAACATGCTTGAATTTTTTGTGTCGTTTTTCAAAATGTCGTTTTTTGTTTCACAGAAATTGACCGTGTGTGGCAAAAAAAGACGTTTAAAACAACTTTTTAAACCCGCGCATGCCCAGAAGCTAGTTACGAAGCGAGCTTCAATGGAAAAAAGTGGTGAACGTAACCTCGCTTTGCTAGAGCATTGTGAAAAAAACGACAACAGGCAACGTCGTTTTTGAAAATGAAGTTTCAAAAACGACGTTTTATTTCATGATTTAAAACGTTGTTTTTTTTCATCACAAAAAACGACCGTCTGTACGTGGCATCAGGCAGTGACCCATTTTTTTTTTGGGGGGGGGGGGGTACCAAATGTATACACCCTGGAAGGTTATATGGTTTGTCCCAACCCCTGTAATTGTCACGTTTGCTAGACAGCTTCGTCTACAAGTAAATGTGAACAAAAATACAAATATATGATTGCAAAAAAAGCCCCATACAATTACCAGAATTCAATACCTTTTACTAAAAGGGCCTTTAATATATTTTATTAGCGGTTTGTGCACTAATAGTTTAACACACTTTACTTCTTAGGTCTGAAAACTGTGACATGAATTTGATATAATAACTTGATATAGTTGTACTAAAACACATATTTCCAGGATCCCAGAGCAATGTCATATTTGAAGTTGACATCTCAGGAAATGGTATATTCACACTTAGGGATCACTGCATAAAAAATAACTCAGTACTTCAGTTTTAGTATGAGGCCATGTTCATGTATGAGTGGTTCATAGCACAATAACGCAGTCATCCTCTGTAAAGAAACCCGCGGCACACGTGGGATTGTCATACACATCACTCAGGTCTGTCCCTATCTCGATGTAGCATTACAGAAAATGTAGCCTGCATTTTATTGCATCAATAGGTGCAGGGGCGGACTGACCATTGAGTCACTCGGGCACTGCCCGAGGGCCCCATGCCACTAGGGGGCCCCATCCGGGTTGCCAGGCTCAGTAAAACCAGGGACAGTATGTAAAAATCTGTGTTTTTTTTAGATCTGTCCCTGATATGTCCGAAAATGACATGCTTTTAATGTGAATATCCCAATATTTTAGCTGCCCGCCTCGGCACTACCTCCTGGCGTGGTGGTCATCTGTAAGCCAGAGGGGCCCCATAATCTTCTATTGCCCAGGGGCCCCATAAGTTGTCAGTCCGCCCCTGAATAGGTGTTTTGGAGGCCAGAGAAATTCAAAGTAATGCAGTGAAATACTCAGGTAGTATATATAGGGGGATTCACAGAGAGTTAGGCCGGCGTATCAGTAGATACGCCGACCTAACTCGGAATCTACGCCAACGCAAATTTAAGCGTATTCTGGAAACCAGATACGCTTGAATTAGGCTCAGATACGAGCTGCGTAAGTGTCTTACACCGTCGTATCCTAAAGTGTACTTTTTAGGCTGACTGCTAGGTGGCGCTTCCATTGCGGTCGGCCTAGAATATGTAAATGAGTAGATACACCGATTCACGAACGTACGCTTGCCCGACGCAGTAAAGATACACCGTTTACGTAACTTTCAGGCCTAAAGTTATTCCATCAAATAGCTGGAATAGTAATGTTAAATATGGCCGTCGTTCCCGCGTCGAAATTTGAAAATTTTACGTTGTTTGCGTAAGTCGTCCGTGAATAGGGCTGGACGTAATTTACGTCCACGTCGAAACCAATACAAACGTGCGGCGTACTTTGCCGCAATGCACACTGGGATATGTACACGGACGGCGCATGCGCCGTTCGTAAAATAAGTCAATCACGTCAGGTCACCCCCCATTAACATAAAACACGCCCCCTCAGCCGAATTTGAATTAGGCGCGCTTACGCCCACCCGATTTACGCTACGCCGCCGTAACTTAGCAGGCAAGTACTTTGTGAATCATGTACTTGCCTCGCTAACTTACGGCGGCGTAGTGTAAACACGATACACTACGCTGCCGCAAAGTTAAGGCAGTCTTTCTGAATCCACCTAACAGAACGCAATGGGGGTTATTTACGAAAGGCAAATCCACTTTGCACTACAAGTGCAAAGTACATTTGAAATTGCACTGAAAGTGCACTTGGAAGTGCAGTCGCTGTAGATCCGAGGAAGACATGCAAGGAAATTAAAAAACAGCATTTTATCTTGCACATGATTGGATGATAAAATCAGAAGAGCGTCCCCTCATTTCAGATCTACCCCTCAGATTTAAAGCGGGTGCACTTCCAGGTTTACTTTCAGTGCACTTTGCACTTGTAGTTTGCACTTGTAGTGCAAAGTGGATTTGCCTTTCGTAAATAACCCTCAATATTCCATATGACCACCAGACCAAACATTTTTTACAGATTTTTTTATAGGAAAGGACATGCAAATTGCATGAAATGCAAAACACAAAAAAAAGAATGCAAGGCTCATTAAGTATGCACTACATTGTATGTATTTTCACAAGTCAAATTGTAATTTCAACCTATATGGCCAATTAAAAAAAAAAGGCTTACCTTCTATACCACAACGTTTATTAAAACTTGATGTACCACCACCGCGTATACAGCAAAATCCGGCTCCCCTTCGCAGGCTCAATTTTTTTTTTCCTAATTTTGAAGATTTTCGGGCAATGCTCTGGTGATTCCTGCTGTGAATAGTTCCCAGTCCCCGATAAGTTACAGTCAGCTTGTGGAGACCAGCTCCACGCTCAGTCCTTCTTCCTTCTCAGACATGCATTAATGGTGACAGCTGATTTTATTTTTGCTTGCCTGTAAAAAGGTGGACCCCTCCGCTCTATTTATAGGGCCTGAGGTCCGTCTGCCCAGTGCCAGACTTAAAATTCCTGTCTCTAAAAACCTGTTGCTAAAGACACTATTAACTTCTCCAAGTGTGAAAAAAATGAAATATTCACTTCTTGTACTTTGAAAATGTATTCCGACTTTCCTTCAATTGAACGATTCAAAAATCCTATTCGGGTGGCTTATGTAGTAAGAGCGAGGACACTTCAGTACTGAGCTACACATGTATTTGTGGCTGTTAGACTGAGGATTGGAGGATAAATTAATCCCACAAGCTCAGGTATCAGAACTTGTATTTTATATAGCAGCAGGACCAGCTAGTGCGAGGAGCTGATAAATGAAATGGGATTTCTTGGGAAGCAGAACTGTCTGTCAGCGCTGAGCTCCTGAGAATGTGTCCGAGGACGCTGGATAAGGACTAATTAAAGGGGTTTTCCGATTTGCACAAAAAAAAAGTTATTGATAGTAATTACTTTACGTACCTATATACAGTATGATCATAGGTGTGCGCAGCCTGTTGCTATAGGGTGTGCACCCTAAAGATCAACCACATATGCGTGTGCATGTGTATCTATACTAACAGTGCCAGTAGAGCAGAGATTGGTGTCAGTAGGGCAGTGGACAGTGTAAGTAGATTTAATTTTTATTAATTTATTTTTTATTATTTTTTACAATTTGTTTTATCATTTTTTATTTCTTATTTTCAAATTTTTGTTTCTAATTTTAATTTTTTTATTTATAACACGTTTTTATAATTTTTTTGTAATTTTTTTAGAAGACCTGTTAGGGGTCTTTGTTGAAATATCAGGGGTCTAAACAGGGGGAATCTTAATCTTGATTAGGGTGTGCCCAGGCTGCCTACTGTATGAGTATGATATAAAATAGTACTTCATGGTATTGCAATAGCACTGTTCTGCCTGGGTGCTTTATGGTTTACTTAGGCATGTTTTACATCATTTTGTAATAAAGGTTTACATAATAGACATGTGCGATTCCTTTCATTACAAATTGAAATTCGGACAAAATTTGTATGCATTTAAATCTCCCAATCACAATAGAAACAAATTTTAACTAACCCAATTTTTTTTAAACAAAAATAACAAATTAATTTGTATTCATTTATGTTTCATTCGGATGACATGACGTGATAGTATGGGCCTTTTGTGACCCCCTTACTGACCAGCTGCCATCGTTATACGACAATAGGTCATGTCTTCCCTGCACAAATCGCTGTAGCTGTTGCGGCCGGCTGTGTGAGGGCGCCCGTGGGTTGGGGCGGACTCGATGTCCGCTGGTGACCCGTGATCGCCTATTACAGAAGCAGAACGAGGAACTGCGTTGGCAAACAAGGCGATTCCCCAGTTCTGACAGGTGACATGACAGAAATCTACTATTCCCAGTGATCTCTGTCATGTCCCTGGTGACCCATCCCCCCTACAGTTAGAACACACCCAGGGAACACACTTAAAGCCTTGATCACCCCCTAGTGTTAACCCCTTCCCTGCCAGTGTTATTTTTGCATTGATCAGTGCATTTTTATAGCACTGATCAATGTAATAATGTCACTGGTCCCCAAAAAGTGTCATTTGGAGTCAGATTTGTCCGCCGCAATGTTGCAGTCACGCTAAAAATCGCAGATTTCCGCCATTACTAGTAAAAACAATAGAAAAAGTCCCTAAACCTATCCCATAGTTTGTAGATGTGATAACATTTGTGCAAACCAATCAATACCAAAATCATATCAATTACCAAAAATATGTGGAAGAATATAACAGTATTTCTGCCTAAACCAGGCATGTCCAAAGTCCGGCCTGCGGGCCAAATGCGGCCCCCCTGTTGATTTATATACAGTATATCCAAATAACACGCCCAAGCTCATCTCTTCACCACACACAGCCACAAAGGGAAGATAATTCTTGTTGGGCAGTGTATTAGTGCTCAGACAAACACACTGAGGCCCCATACACACCATAGAATCTATCCGCAGATAAATCCCATCAAATGGGTTTCTGCGGATAGATCCTATGGTGTGTACACGCCAACGGATATTTATCCGCAGAGAAATCTCCCCTGGGATGGATTTCCAGCAGATGGATATTTGCTGACATGCACAACAAATCCATCTGCTGGAATCCATTCCAACGGATGGATCCGCTCGTCTGTACAGACTTACCGGATCCATCCGTCTAAAGGGATTCCCCGCACGCGTCGTAATGATTTGACGCATGCGTGGAATTCCTTATATGACAGCGTCGCGCCCGTCGCCGCGTCATAATAGCGGCGACGGCGCGACACGTCATCGGCAGAGGATTTCAGCGCGGATTTCAATGCGATGGTGTGTACACGCCATCGCATAGAAATCCTCTGAAATCCTCGATAGGATTTATCCGCGGATACGGTCCGCTGGACCGTATCTGCGGATAAATCCTCTCGTGTGTATGGGGCCTCAGACAGAATTTTAATGGTTCAACGAATGTCAGGCAAAATAGTCGGCCCTCACGCATGTTCACTTCATCAAATCTGGCCCTCTTTGAAAAAAGTTTGGACACCCCTGGCCTAAACTGATAAATGCATTTTTTTTTTCAAAATTGTCGCTCTTTGTTTGTTTATAGCGCAAAAAATCAAAACCTCAGAGGTGATCAAATACCACCAAATGAAAGCTCTATTTGTGGGAAAAAAGGACGTCAAATTTTGTTTGTGTACACAACCGCGCAATTGTCAGTTAAAGTGACGGAGTGCCGTATTGCAAACAATTACCTGTCATTAAGGGGGCAAATTCTTCCGGGGCTGAAGTGGTTAATGTCTGAAGCATCCAAAATAACGTAACGGCATAATGAATAATCTGAATTGATCTGGATCTATTTATTCTAGTAAGCGTAGTGTGAATATTTGAATATGTTTTTTGCGGTTTAAAGTCCATCTTGTAATTGTTAGTCAGTTCCAAAGTCTAATGAAATTCTTAGCTTTGAAAAATTCATGACCTAACTGCATTAATTCCATTTCCTCCAAAAAAATAAAAATGAAAAAAAAATCTGAATATTTTTATTGTATGGGAATGACTAATTTCCTGAATAAACACATTAAAATGAGTATAACCAATCTTCTGAAATAATAAAAGAATGACAGAACTTCCGAAAATAGTAATTGATTCAGAACCACAGACGTTATTATTATTATTTGGGATTTATATAGCATCAAGAGTTTGTTCAACGCTTTACAACATGGGGGCAAACAGTACAGTTACAATCAGGGCTTTTTTTCAGTGGGAACGTGGGGGAACGCAGTTCCAGCACCTTCAGCAGTGAGTGTATGTAATGGCAAGGGGTCTATTGATGCTGGCTTCTGGGAGATCTGTGTCCATTCTTGCTGGGGTTGTATTTTGTTGTGGAGAGTCCATTGTTGTGTGATTGGTCTATTGTTGCTGGGGAGGGACTACTGTTGCCGGGGTAGGGTCTAATGTTGCTCACTGCAGGGGATCTATGTTACGGTCTTTGTTGCTATCATTAACAAATTCTGTGCAAATTGCTTAGTAGCAAAAAATTATACTAAGTTCCGTATTACAGTATCTTTAAGGTGTGGTACTGGGAGGTGGTTAGGGGGTGAAACCAAGGGACAGTGCTCAGATGTGGGTAGGGGTTGGAACCAATGGACAATACTCAGAGGTGGGTAGGGGGCAGAGACAAAGGGTTACTCACCAGGAGAGAGTTCCTGCACCTATTCTCTGAGAAAAAAAGCCCTGGTTACAATACAATTCAACACAAGAGGAATCAGAGGGCCCTGCTCATTAGAGCTTACAATCTAGAAGGGAGGGTCAAGTGATACAAAAGGTAATAACTGTGGGGGCTGAGCTGATGAAGTATGAAATTAAAGTACCGTTGTTACGTGGAGGCAGGATAGACTTCTCTGAAGAAAAAAGTTTTCAAGGATCGCCTAAAAGTGGATAGAGTTGGTCATACAGATTGAGGTAGGGAATCCCAAAGGATGGGAGAGACTCAGGAGAAATCCTGGAGGCGAGTATGGGAGGAGGAGACAAGGGAGCTAGACCTCCTGTCTTGGGAGGAACAAAGAGAACGATTTGGTTGGTATTTTGAGAACAGGTTAGTGATGTACCTGGGAGCAGAGTTGTGGATGGTGGTAGATGGGGGGACGTCTCCTCCCACTGCTTGTAAAAGCAATCTAGCAGCTAATTAGCTTTTACAAGAAAGCTGACCTTCGGCTCTAAAAAACAATACTGGGATGATGCCTACAGCTGCAGGCATCATCCCTATGTAACCACGGTATGGGTACATCTCTGGAGATGAAGAGGTTAAAGTGAGGGGTGCCCATCTGTTCACATCCCACTATTGCCTAAGTGATCCACACCCTGGGGTGAGGTGTCTCTGAGGGTACCACCATGCTTCCAGGGGTCAGGGGGTGCTACAGTAGGTCTATATTACTGATAGGATCATGACATTTTATTTTAATTTTACTTATTTACTTTTTTGGGGGGCTAAAAGTAGGTATATAATATTGATCTTTTCATAGGCATCAGGTCGAGTAAATGTGGCCACATCAACTGATTGAACGTAAAGTTCGTAACTTTGTACCAACAAAGCAAAATGAGAATGAGCTCCATTATAACATAAAATATTGGCACAGATAAGTCTTTAATTTTGAAAGCATATTTGGATATATTTTTATTTCTTTGGTTTTTATTGAAATTAATATTTATAAATAATAACACATTAGAAATAAATGCATTTTCTGTAATTTTTCCTAATAAAACATAATTTTCAAACTCTCATATATCATATATTTACCACAAATTATAATCCACAGAGTTTAGCTACTGATTAAAATTCTATCACCTTAGTGTGACTTTTATGTAATGTAGCGGAATGGTAAAGCTCAAAGAGAACATATGCATTTTACTTCAGGAAAGCTCTATTTCTTTTTTGACGCTACATTGCATCGCAAAGAGGGGAAAAATTGGTTTGCCTATCAGTAAGATTAGATTAAGTTGAGTTTGAAAAGGGCATACATTAGCATGACACTGACTTCGTCACAGATCTGTAATCACTAAAAATTTGATTGACTTTGTGTCCAGTTATGTGAGCATTTGATGCTTTCCTAGTAACCGCAAATGTCATTCAGATCACCTGACATAATCTTTTTTGGGAGGGGATATTTTAGATCTATTGTGATACAGAAGTTTCTTAGCTCATGTGGCAGATTCCCTTTTTTTCAATATTATATATACCTGGGTATATGTGCACAATTCCACCGAAACTCCTATCAGACCCCTTGCTGATAGTACCTTTTTGTACATTGGATGTTCTGTGATTAATTACTTCCTATACAAAGCTTAGTTTCTTTATATACTTGTGTGAATCTATGTACTCAGTAGTGGATTTAGGTTTTGTGCTGCCCTAGGCCTGACTAAACTTGTGCACCCCCTAATTTAAATATGACCGACCCCATCCTGTCAAGGCCACACCCCTTTCTGTTTAAGACCTGCCCTGAAGTGGGGACACTAGCTATGAGGGCCTGGGGGGGAGGGATTCCCTTAATCTGCAGAGATTTCCTTTCACTTCCTGTCTGGATATGGGGCAGGAAGTGAAGGGAAATCTATGCAATGGGACAGGGATGGTAAAAAATAAACTGACAGGGGCTATATCTCTCCCTTACTCTACCCAAAGCGGGCCGCAGGTCACGTCTCTGTAATGTAGGAGGGTTCTGTATTGGCTGTATTGTAGAGGGGGGCTGTAATGTATGGAGGTCTGTATTGTAGAGGGGATCTGTAATGTAGGGGGGTCTATATTGTAGAGGGGTCTGTAATGTAGGGGGGTCTGTACTGTAGGGAGGGGTATTCACTGTAGGGAGGGGCTCTGTACTGTAGGGAGGGGGGCTGTACTGTAGGGAGGTCTGTGTAACATTCAGGGGGTACAGAACTGTTAGGGGGGTGTCTGTGTAACAAACTGTGGCGGGCTGTGTAATGTAAATGGGTCTAGAGGTGCAGTGCTATGTAATGTAAAGGGGTCCAGAGGTACAGGGTGCTGTGTAATGTAAAAGGGTCCAGAGGTGCAAGGTGCTGTGTAATGTAAAGGGGTCAAGCCCAGGGGCCCCACCCAATAGGGGGCCCCCTTTAAAAAAAAAAAAAAAAAAAAATTTTTTTTTTTTTTTTTAGGGGTCCGGAGGTCCCCAGGGCCCCGGACGGCAACCCCCCTTTTTTTTTATTTATTTTTTGTAAAAAAATGTTTTTTTTATATATATATATATATATATATATATATATATATATATATATATATATATATATATATATATATATATATATATATAATTATTATTATTAAAGGGCCCAGGGGTCTCCAGGGCCCCCGGATGGCAACCCACCTTTTTTATAAAAAAATTACATTTTTTTATATATATATATATATATATATATATATATATATATTTTTTATTAAAGGGCTCAGAGGTCCCCAGGGCCCCATGTGGCAACCCCCCCCCCCTTTTTTGTTTTTTTTATAAATGTTTATTTTTTTATTTTTGTTTATTTTTTTATTAAAAGGCCCAGAGGTTCCCAGGGGCCCAGAGGTCCCCAGGGCCCCCGGGTTTGGCAACCTCCCTTTTTATATGTATTTTTTATAAATGTTTTTTTTTTATTATTAAAGGGCCCAGAGGTTTATTTTTTCTTTTTATTAAAAGGCCCAGAGGTCCGCAGGGCCCCGGATGGCTACATATATTTATATATATTTGTTTTCTTCTTTATTTCTTCTTTTTTTTGTAAAGGCCCCCCCGCTTCTCAATTTGCGGCAGCCCCCACGCTTCTCAATTTCAGGCGGCAGCACCCCCACCCCCCCCTAGGTTCTCTGCTTCAGGGGGCCCATGCCTTAAGCTGTGCAAGGGGCCCCAAAATTCCTGATGGCGGCCCTGCGCATACCTCCCAACACGCACGGATTCTGTGGGACTTTCCCGCACAGACAGCTTCTTCCCGCAGTCCCGCAAAAGGGTTAATTTTCCCGCACTGCAAGAGGAGGCAGCACAGAAGCAGGAGGAACCTGAGCGGTGTGTGGAGGACTGTGGCTGCTGAAGGGAAGAAAGCCGACAGCCGGGCTAATGACAGTTTGTGGCCCCGGCTGTTGGCACAGGTGAGAGGCACTCCCCCCCTCAACAACTGCAAAATCCCCCCCCGCTCAACAACTTTAATGCGCTCCCCCCCCGCTCAACAACTTCAATTCGCCCCCCCCCCCGCTCAACAACTTCGATCCCCCCCAATTCTCGGCTCCAGGGGGCCCCTTCAACACTCAAGCCCAGGGGCCCCCACCACCCTAAGTCCTGCCCTGCTGGTAAGAATGATACATTTTTGTTCTTGGGTTTCAATGCACTCTATTATGAAAAACATATCTAATCTGCTTTATTTTCCTATATGTGATATACATTGATGTTCCTTTAAAGATAAATTGACTATGGCAAGTCTATAACTCTATGTACTGTGTAAAATAGACCAAAAATCTTAATGAAATAGGACAAGAATAGATTTTTGGCAAGCATTAGCCAAATCTGACAAGTGAGACTTATACTTGCTGATTTGTATATGATTTTGCCGGAAGCGATGTTCTCCCTTTCTGATCACACACACAGTCAATCCCTCCTAGTAAGGTGTAATTCCCTTTATGCTTTTTTGTAAAACATATTTATTGCTACAGTACCTGAAACTTGCTAGCAACGTCATTTATTTGACAGATTTATGTGACTGAGGTTTTTTATACAGCGTTACCTCTCTCCATGGTACTAATATGGGTCAAGGTGACACGCAATATGCTGGCATAATAAAAACTGAGCTTGTTTCCCTTTCTTTTAATTCAGAGTAAGGTCTCTCACATTTGCCCCTGTTCCTTTTATGACATTTTGCTGTGCAGTCAGTTCCGGAGCCACATTCAGACACAAATGGAAAATAATAATATGCGCACACATCAATAAAGCAGGTGTAAAAACACCAATTAAATGAAAGATGTACTGAAATTGCATGTCATTTCTAAAGCTACAATTTGAAAAAGGTAGTTGCAGTGGAGATGTTGATAGGAGAAGAAAGCAGAGTGAACATGATATCATCAGTCTGCTGCTTTTTACTTCATTGTCTAATCAGCAGGCTGTGCTACTTCAACATTAGAGGCAAAGAACACTCTGTGCTGGCTGCCTGGGGTGTGTGTCAGGAAGGGCTTGCCAATGCCCAAAATGGCAGCCGTAGAAGTCGGCCAGTGACTTCTATTCCTGCGGGAGTGTCGTTGGCGTGCACCTCCTGAACCTTTGGCGCCAGACAGGCTATTTAAACTGGGCCACTTCCCGGACACAGGTGCTGTCCGTTCTATAGCGTTTAGTGTACCTGATCCTCTTATCCTGATTCCTGTTCCTGTTTATCCGACCCGGCTTGTCTCTGACGCTCCTGCTCTCTGCCTGCACCCGACCCAGCTTGTTTGACCCTGCTTCCGCCTGCCGCTCCTGCTACCTCGCTGCCAGCCCAATACTGACCCGGCCTGCACCTTGACTTCGCTCCTGCCTCCGCTTTGGTTTCTGACGTGCCCGATAGTGTATGACCCGGCCTGCCTACTTCCGCCATCTGCTGACAGCTGCTCCTGGGCTCCTCCTGCACCAGTGTCCTCCTGAAGTTCCTTCAGCGATTCCAGCCCAGCGACTCATCAGCGATCCTGCCAGGCACTCGTGCGACTCTGTACTCTTGCGCTTCCTGTCTGCTCTATCAGGAGCTCAGAGTCAGAGCTGTAAGAGAGGCCGTGCTCCGCACATCAGGCTCCCGCCAGGGACGTGACTGTGTGCCAGGATTGCTAAATTAACAGAAGACAATTGCAAATCCATTGGCAGGTCAAATTGTTCCATTTATGTTGTATAACTGTGTTAAAATGGACTGCCTGGTTTTAGCTTTGGGGTCCATTCTCAGGCCTCGTACACACGACCGAGAAACTCGACGGGCGAAACACATCGTTTTCCTCGTCAAGTTTCTTGTCAGGCTGTCGAGGAACTCGACAAGGCAAGTTTCTCCATTCCCGTCAAGGAAATAGAGAACATGCTCTCTTTTTGGCTCGTCGAGTTTCTCGACAGTTTCCTCGACGAAAGTGTACACACGACCGGTTTCCTCGGCAAAAAAATATCTCCCAGCAAGTTTCTTGCTGGTTTTTGCCGAGGAACTCGGTCGTGTGTACGAGGCCTCACAAGCGATTGTCTACTGTGGCTTGTCAATAAATACGTCTATTATTTAAGAGCAACGACCGGAGTGTGGATCATCTTTTTCCTCATTATTCTACGCAGCCAATGATTGTGGATCGAGCACCCGGGAGCTCTGCTTTTCATGTGATGTATGGGTAGTAGCACTGACTTTTTTGTTTATATTCTCAACATCGTGGGAACCCTGGACAGGTAAGTGTCCATATATTAAAAGTCAGCAGCTGCTGTATTTGTAGCTGCTGGCTTTTAATTTTTTTTTTAATGGAACCTCCGCTTTAAGCTCAACTTTCCTTTCTGAGCTACTGTATTTGCATAATAGAGTGCCTCAAGTTTAAGGGATCCCGGGACACTCCAGCGGTGATATAACAGCATTATGGGATGCCATCTATGGTATGATCATCCAGGTATTGTACAACATTAAAAGGGACAAATGACACTGCAAAAGCTCTATGCTGTATAGCATCCCTTAAAGGAACAGAAGCATTTTCTTTTTTCTTTTTTTTTTTAGGTGTTACGACCATTTTAAAGCTAAACTCCAGGAAAATAAAAAAAATCTCCCTTGTAGTGGGGTTGCCATTGGCTTGCACTGGTTTAAAAGAGAAGTAATGTATGTCCAAAACGTTTTTGCCCATACTTCTCATGTGAGTCACAGGTGTGAACTTACTTGCTCTTCTGTGATCCAAAATGAGTTGACATTCGGCTGTCAGCTGATGTCACACAGCTGCTCTCGGATCTGGAAGGATCCGAAACGAATGTCGGGGTCACTTTAAATGCCTGCCTGGCAGCTGGCTCAGCATTTCAGTGCACCGCTGAGAGCCTAAGCCAGTTCCTTTGGCCCCTTTTTGCAACCCCTTAGACCTATACACGCACTTAAAGAGGAAGTAAAGCCAAAAAAATAATACAACCTGCAAGACAAAGGCATAATGAGCTAGTATGCATAGCATACTAGCTCATTATGAATTAATTATGTAAGATCGAAGTCCCCACAGCGGTCCTCGTTCCCCTTCTCCATCGCCACCATGTCTCAGGGAATGACTTCCGGGTATCGTGGCTCTGGCGCTGTGACTGGTAGGTTTAGGAGATATTTCTTGTACCTACAGGTAAGCCTTAATCTAGGCTTACCTTTAGGTAAAAGTGGTCTGTAACCATTGCAATGTGGGGGCAGTCCTGCTGCAAGGGAGATTTTTTTTCTTTCCCAGGAGATGGGCTTTAATTAAGAAAAATAAGTCTTCTGCCCTGCTGGCCAGGGCTATACTGTGTGGTAGAGCTGTGTAAATCCCAGAACTGAATGAAGAGAATTACAATTACTTTAAAAGCTGAAATAGCCTCCCATTATTGTTTATGGGATAGCTTACAGAGAAAATAAGTTTGAGAGTCTTTAGCTTGAGGGTTTTTGAGTCGTGTCTGTACATCCCACCACTATTTAAAATCGATGCCATCTAAATATCTATTCTCTGACCCTTTTCCCAAAATGTCTTACTTTCATTTCCAAATGTTATATCCAAGTGCAAGTCACACTCTTAAATTCAATTACTTTAGATGCAACTTAATAAAAAAAACTGTTGAAAGTTTAATTTCAATCTACTAAGTACCTACTTGCATACTGCCACAGAGAAAATATTTGACTCACAAAGCTCTGCTGAAGCATTTACAGTAAGTTTATGTGCTCCTTTATGTCTGTTTTCTATGAAATCTATCCTTTAGAGACATAATATATGCACCGTTTTAAAATCTGTTGGGGTGCCAAAACCAGAACATAATATGGAATATTTTTTGGATCTGTGTACTGAAATACAAGGCTGTTCTATCTGCTAACTGCACACAGGAGGCCAGACTAACAATTGTTAGGCATTGATTTTTATGTCCGACAAGCAAGATTGGAAGTGAACTTCAACCCTAAATACCTTGAGAATAGTAAATGATAAAATATCAACTTTTTTTTCCTAGTGCAAAAAAAGTATGATAGTTTGCCCTGTTCCCTGAAGTACATCTATCTTATATTCAGAAACTCAGTTCCAGACTTGCAAAGACATCTTATTTATTTATTTATATAGTTGCAGTTTAATCAGTTGTAAGTAATTATAATGCATATAAGCAAGAATAACCTCGTAAAACGCTGTCAGCATCTGACAGGCCCACCTAGTAGAGATCAGTGAAAATCCACTCTGGCTTTGACTTCACCGAATAAACTACGGTAAAATCGATGGGTCAAACTGGGAGTGAATCATATGATCAGACAGTTCATTAATGCACTGCAGTCATGGTCACCTGACCCCACTCCTCGACTGGAACTGGACCTCTACTTCATGAAAACAGAAAAAGAACATGAACTTCCAACTACAGGGTTAAATAATAATTCATTTAGACACACTCAGCACTAAATGAATGGGGATTAATCTTTCAAAAACATCTTAATATAAAGGCTTAAAGCTAAATTAATATTTCTTACCTTCGATATGATAAGTCCCTTGCGCTGCTGTGTATTGATTTAGCAGAAATCTTCCTCCAACGATGCCCCTCCACCCTTGTCGCCGTAATCTCTCAATGTGGCGGAGGTAATTAGAACTGATGGAGCTCTGACAGACAGTTCTCATGAGAGCCCAGCTTTATACCCACCTGCCCAGTTCCTCCATTAATCTGGTACTACAGACTATAGCTTCTTTGAATGAAACACAATCTATGAATGGAGAGGGCAAACCTTTTAATCATTCGCCTGTCCTCCATTCATAGATCACATTTCATTTTTAGAAGCTGTAGTAACTAGAGGTGGACCAAACCCCCCCCCCCCCCCCCGGTTACGTTTGTGCCAGAATTCTTGAACATTGCAAAAGTTTGGACCCAAACCGCGAGCCCTATTAAAGTCTATGGGACCGGAACTTGAAAAATCAAAAGTTCCCATTTTGAAGGCTTATATGCAAGTTATTGGCAATAAAAAGGGTATGGGGGCCTGGATACTACCCTAGGGGATATGTACCAATGCAATAAAAACATTTGAAAAAGATTGTTTTTAAACGAGCAGTGATTTAAATGATACTTAAAGTGAAACAATAAAAAAAATCCTTTAAATATAGTTTCGGGGAGGGGGGGAGGGTCACCTTGGTCTGCTTGCAAAGTGGCACACCTGTACTGTGTATAGAACCTGCTGCAGCAAAATTGACAATTATAAATAAAAAAATATTACATTTGAATTGATTTTCCCTGCAAGCTTTCTTTATTTGGACAGGCTGGAATTTAGACGCTGGGCATGTGGGTGGTAGTGTGGTAGTGTATTTTTTTTCGATACAGACAGCCAGGGCCGCCATCAGGAATTATGGGGCCCCTTACACAGCTTCAGGCATGGCCCCCTGGGGCAGAGAACTGGGGGGGGGTGCTGCCACCTGAAATTGAGGAGCGGGGGGCTTTACAAAAAAAAGGGGGGTAGCCATCCGGGGCCCTGGGGACCTCTGGGCCCTTTAATAAAAAGAAAAAAAAGAAACCTCTGGGCCCTTTAATGAAAAAAATATATAAAACAAAATAAAATTAAACATTTTTAAAAAAAAGGGGGGGGGGTTGCCATCCAGGGCCCTTTAAATAATTAATAATTAATAATAACAAAATATATATATATATATAAACAAAAATAAAAAAATAAACATTTATAAAAAAAATTAAAAAGGGGGGTTTGCCACATGGGGCCCTCTGAGCCCTTTAAATAAAAACAATATATATATGTAAAAAAAAAAAAAAAAAAAAAGAATATAACATTTTTTTTTTCTTGTAAAAAAAAAGGGGGGTTGCCATCCGGGGCCCTGGGGACCTCTGGGCCCTTTAATAATAATAATAATAATGATAATAATAATAATTATATATATATATATATATATATATATATATATATATATATATATATAAATATATATATATATATATATATATATATATATATATAAAATAAATAATCACCCCACGCTGATGAAGTCCCGCTCATAGGGACGTAACGTCGTACGAGGGGAAGGGGCCACGTGTGACGTCAACCGCGATTGCCGACCTAGACTGAAACCCATGCTCTTATGGATGTTTTATGCTGTTTCGCTGCACTCGTTTGAGAGTGCTTATACAGTGAGTGTATTCGTTTTTTATTCTTAAATAAATGTATTTTGGCTTCAGAGAGCACTAGATTTCCTCTCCTTTGTTTTTTATGCCCTGATTGCCATGTCCTGATCCTGAGTCTGACTGATATCATGGTTCTACTTGCTGTCCTCTGAGAACAGGTGGTTCTCTGATTATGCTTTGTGACCTATTGCAGGTCGAAGTTGTAAGGTGAGAGGCCATTCCTGCTATTTGGTGGAGGTTCCTTCTGGATATCACCCTTTGGATTTTTGCACTATTATATTCCGATTTGGATCATCTTTTTGCACTTGAGCACTTTATATGGACTTTATTATATAATTTTTAATTATATATCATATATCATATGTTTTAACTTTCTGTATGTATAGTTTAAAATTGTTTGTTTTGCGCTGCACTATTATTATTTTATTCACAAAGCACTTGCGTGTAAAGTTGCGGCGGCATATCGCAAATCACCCGGCGTAAGCCCCCCTAATTCAAATTAGGCGGGTAGGGGGCGTGTAGCATTTAAATGAAGCGTGTTCCCGTGCCGAACGTACTGCGCATGCACCGTCTGTAAAATATCCCAGGGTGCATTGCTCCAAATGACGTCGCAAAGGACGTCATTGGTTTCGACATGAACGTAAATGGCGTCCAGCCCCATTCACGGACGACTTACGCAAACGACGGAAATTTATGAATTTCGATGCGGGAACGACGGCCATACTTAACAAAGGGGCAACTTTACGCCAGGACAAGCCTAACGTAAACGTTGCAACTTTACTGCGTCGCCCGCGCATACGTTCGGGAATTCGCGTATCTAGCTAATTTGCATACTCAACGGGGAAAACGACGGACGCGCCACCTAGCGGACAAAAAAAAAATTGCATTTAAGATCCGACGACGTAAGAGACTTACGCCTGTCGGATCTAATGAATATCTATGCGTAACTGATTCTAAGAATCAGTCGCATAGATACGACGGCCCAGATTAGGACTTACGACGGCGTACATGGCGCTGCGCCGTCGTAAGCCCTTTGAGAATCTGGGCCTTATTTTCTAAACAGGGGAATCTTTGTAGGGTATAATTTCTTCTTAAGCACATGGTCCACTTTAAAAGAAAAATTCATAATACTTCTTACTTTAATTTCAAAGGGATATTTAAGTTTTTCTGATGCTATTCACAGCTTTGCTCAATCATCTCTGGAACTGTTTACCCCTTGGGGATTGTTATAAGAACATTTAAGCTAAAACACCAAAGTGCCCGTATTTCTCCCACATTAACTAGTTATAAAAAGAACTCCAGTAGAGACTCTCATTCTGACGTGTTGCATTATCTCACCTAGAGTCTGTGAAGTGTGTTTTCTTCAAAATTCAGTTGCTTGTATCAGAGCTACAGAAAATGAAATTGTTACATAGGGCAATGGCACTCAACATTAAAGAGGAAGATAACTTTGGAAGCTGTGCCAAAAACTTGCTGGCAGAAATCAAAGTCACCTGTATTGCTTATTGTTTTTGCATCTGATCTTACAGAGTCAAGCTGATCATACACAGATCAAAATTTCCGCTAATCCAGAAAGGAAATTTGAATCAGTGTGTGGACTTTCCTGCTTAAATTAAAGTCAATTGTTTGACAGACAATGACATCTGTTGAAGGGACATTTTGGAAAATATTCCATCATTGGCTGAAGTCAATCAGCTGCAGTAGCTGCTCAGTGTAGTCTGCCATCAGTGGGTGCTGCTGTCAGAAGACAGTTTCCCTGCCAGGGGGAATCTTCCATCCACCTTGTGGACTGGATGGAGGAATATATTCATTTAATTAGCTGAAAAAAATAAAATAAAATAAAATAACAGTCTATGGCTAACTTAAAAGGGTAACTTTTCCATCCTTTCACTAAAAAATCGCATCCACATACAGCTATGCATGCTGATATGACATCATCTTACATTAATTGGTTACAGTGAAGTTAAACCCAAAACATTTATTATAATAGAAAATGTCATGATCTAGGATAGTGGTCTCCAATCTGTGGTCTGTGGGCTAGTTACGGCCCTTTGCTTGTCTTTATTTGGCCCTTGGGTCCCTGTTCCTCCCACTGACAACAATGATGAGCTTCTATTCCTCCCACTGAAACCAACAATGGGGCACTATTCGGCACTATTCCTCCCACTGACACCAAGAATAGGGCCCCACCCCTTACCTATATAAGAACTGTCAAATAGCGGAGCAGGCAGATGGCAAGTAGTCTTAGTCGTGAGCAGAGCATTTCTTTTTTCGAGTCCTTTAGTGGTGGCGGCATCATGGATCGGGGGACTCGAATTTTTACACTTTTTGGGTGAATGGGTAGGGGTACAATGTACAATGTACTCAATCACATGGAGGGGGGTCAGGATCTGGGGGCCCCCTTGTTAAAGGGGGCTTTCAGATTCCAATAATCCCCCTGCCTGCAGACCCCCACAACCACAGGCCAGGGTTGTGGGGGAAGAGGCCCTTGTCCCCATCATGGGGACAAGGTATTTTGGGCTGGGGAGCAGAGCCAAAGCACCCCCCATGTTGAGGGCATGTGGCCTGGTATGGTTCAGGAGGGGGTGCTCGCTCATACCCCCCTTTTCCTGGCCTGCCAGGCTGTATGCTCAGATAAGGGTCTGGTATGGATTTCGGGGAGGACCCCATGCTGTTTTTTTTTGCGTTGGGTTCCCTGTAAAACTCATACCAGACCCAAATTTGTATTCAGCTGTCAGTGGGGAAGCCCATTCTTAAGGATGCTTCCTGGCCCACTCCTTAGCAACCAGCTATTCACTATGTCTTGATTGGGCAAAGTTTTGCCAATTCAGGACTTAGAATGCACTGTGAAGCATGCAGTGCATTGTGGGGTGCTTGGTGCGAGAACATCCCGCCAAGTGCTCCAAAAATTGGGGTGTTCGTCAAATGGGTGAACAGGCAATATTCGGGCCAAACTTTTGCTCGGCCGGAATCATTTGTCCAACACTAGAGGAGATCGAGCTGTCTCTGTGTCTACTCTGCATAAGTTGAGCAGACACGGACCAACCATCCACCTGCTCAGTGGGGATCAGTGGACTCCAACAGAGCCTGCCCCACATAGAAGAGGCCTAGTTGTTTAATGGGGAACATTTATTTTATTGTGCTCAATAAGTGAAGTGATTCTAAAGGTTACAGTGTGGCTCGGCCCCGCCCCATCATTGGATTTGATTGATGGCAGCAAGAGCCAATGGATCCCACTGCTTTAACTGAGTCCAGTGAGGAGGGAAAGAGAGAAAGCAGTGCTCCTGTTCTCGAACAGAGCGCTAGACCGGGATCTGGCTCAGGTAAGTCTTTAGGGGGCGGGAGGGGAGCTGCATCTAAAAGGTTTTTTACCTTAATGCAGCGAATGCAAATAAGGTAAGAAAAACCTTTAGCCTTTACAACCACTTTAAGTGGAAAAAAAAAAACACTTCCTGGTTGAATGGGGCACTGGTGATGTAACCTGGGTCTCAAAGCTGCATCCTGGGATGTTCCTGTGACAAGTTACGGAGTCTATAAATGGAGGGCTAGATCTTTATTTCTTCCGACCCGCCTCTCTTCATAGATCCTGTTTTATTTATAGATGCTATAGTATTGCTTCCATAAATGAAGCAGGGGGAGGAAAGGGTGGGCATACGTGGGTACTCTTGATTAGTGCCTGTCACAGCACCCTCTGTTCTATTAACGCTCACTGCACCTGAAGATTATGACCATGGGTCAGGGGTGGGAAGACATCAGAGGAGAAGGACTGAAGGAAGCTAATATGCCTTGTGCTTTTTTTTTTTAACTTAAGCCTTAAAATAATTGAGATCTATGTTGCATTCACTGCTTTTATCTCAAAAGAATAGTGTGGTATGAATGGTACCATGAACAATTATTATACTGTATTTATTCTTTATATTCACCATAACAAGACAATTGATTCTTGTGTAATACACTGTGTTCTAAAGATTTAAAGACGTAAATATGAAAAAAAAAAAAACTTTTTTTTTTCTTTTATTCGCTTTGCAACCCCACTTATTTTGCTCAGATCTTTCACCTGCTATTCACTATTTTATAAAGGATTAACAGTGAAAGATTCAATAATAAAGTGCAGTATGAAATTTTTTAAAACATAAATGAAAACTAAAAGTTAGACAAAATAGACAAAGAAAGCTAAAACAGTGTACAAGAAATATTAGACCACAGTTATGACATTTTTCTCCAGCTTCTTAAAGTGTATGTCTGGGGAAAAAAAACATGTGTTTTGATTAAAAAAATTGATCCTGCCAAAAATTCTGCAAGATCCCGATTTCCTGTTTGAGCTGACAACAGTGCCTCTCTTGCTGTGTTCAGATGGACTATTAAGTTGAAGATTTTATATACAGTGGGAGGAAATGGGAGGATGGATTCAAATCTGCTGCTATCAATAAACAAAATAAGCATTGATACATTCCCTCTTGCTTCCTTCTATTGTAACAGGAAGGGGAGGGCTCTACAATGTAAACTCTAGTGCGTTTACATTTGTGATCACAGTGATTGCTCATCACAGTGGTCACAAGGTATAGGGCCACTCTGATCAGCTCTATATACTGTAGTCGGATCACAGCCATTAATGTGCATACCAGATTTCCAGACATTTATAAACAGGACTCCAGAAATATACCTGCACCTCCCGACCCTATTTTTTTACAAAAGGCAGTATGCAGGTGGTTAAAGCTTAATTCCACCTGTAGAAGAAAATAAATTCTTTACCCCTTTCACTCCCATTATCTGAAAATGCTATTGTTCACACAACTGTGAGTATAGGGTTGAGTATATGGGATTGTATGATGTTATTTTATGGTTGAACTAGATGGGCTTGTGTCTTTTTTTCAACCTGACTAACTATGTAACTAAGGGCCAGATTCACCAAAGAGATACGACGGCGTATCTCCTGATACGCCGTCGTATCTCTGTTTCTATCTATGCGACTGATTCATAGAATCAGTTACGCATAGATATCCATAAGATCCGACAGGTGTAATTGTTTTACACTGTCGGATCTTAGGATACAGTACCGCGGCCGCCGCTGGGGGGAGTTTGCGTCGTAAACCAGCGTCGGGTATGCAAATTAGGAGTTACGGCGATTCCCAACGGATTTTCGCGTTCGCTACGTCGCTGCTAGTCTAGTTTCCCATCGCAAAGTTAGTCGTCGTTTGACCGGCCCTAACTTTACTCAGCAATCGTATTTCTGTTTAAAGTATGGCCGTCGTTCCCACGTCGAAATTTAAAATTTAACGTCGTTTGCGTAACACGTCTGGGAATACGGAAGTACGCTACGCGCGTCGCCGTTCGAAAAAATGACGTCATGGCGCGCAAAGCACGACGGGAATTGCGAAACTGAGCATGCGCAGTAGGTCCGGCGTGGGAGTGCGCCTAATTTAAATGGCACACGCCCATTTGAATTGGCCCACCTTGCGCCGGAGTCTGCCAGCGTAGTTTTCATCGCAAGTGCTTTGTGAATCAGGCACTTGCGATGAAAACTTGCGGCGGTGTAACGTATCGATACGTTACGCCGCCGCGATTCTACGTGAATCTGGGCCTATGTAACTATATGTATTGCATATTTTAACACCTCTACTTATCTGACAATTGTGTACCAAGCAACACTCCCATGACTTCGGTCCTCCTGATTCTCCATCCAGTGGCATCATGGAGTGGAAATGTGTGGAGCTTACACATTACTGGCAGACTGAATCAGAGCTACACATTCTGTATTTTAGGGGCTATAGGGTTTGGGGCCATGACTACCTGTGCTGTTCGCTGACTTCTGGTTAGACTAAGTCTGAAGGTCCTTCAGATCAGAGGTAGAGTGGCAGCTACAGGACTGAATAGAGTGTCTGCAAGGGACAGCAATTTTTTTTAAACAGGTAACATGTATTAAGCCCTGTACACACGGGCCAGAATCTTGTCAGGAAAAAAACGTTGTTTTCCCTGACGAGATTCTTGGCAAGAATCTCTTGCCGCTCGAGTGTACAGACGCTCCTTTCAAAAGAACCACGGTTCTTTTGAAAGGCAAGAACGCGGTGACGTCATTGCGTATGACGAGCATGCACTTGTCACATTCAATGCCGTTGCCGCTATCTTGCTGCACCTTACCTATGCCTAGGAAGCTACCGCGCATGCGTCTAAGTCATTTCGAGCATGCGCGGGTTTTCACGGCGACAGGTAAGCATACACACTCTCGGCAGGAAAACACTGCCGAGAATCACAACGAGAAAATAGAGAGCAGGTTCTCTATTTTTCTCGTCAGGATTTTAGGCAGCTTTCTTGACGAGAAACCTGAAAGCCTCGTACACACGCTCAGTATACTCGGCAAGAAAGCTCTGCCAGCAGTTTTCTTGCTGGTTCTTGCCAAATAAACCGAGCGTGTGTACGAGGCTTTAGAGAACAAATTGTCTGGATGCTGTATGTATATTATTATTTAAAGCAAAACTAAACCCTCCTATTCTTTACAGCCAAGCAAGCTTCCATCAAAGCCTTTGTTTGATCGGCATTTGGCATAGTGCTGCATTAGTGATTGGTTATTATGACACCAGCCATTTGATGTCTTGACAGTTCAGTTGAGAGCAAAAGCAACAGTGACAGTTCACGGCATGCCTTGGATATAACAATTTTGGGAAAGTGTTAGATCAGTGGGTTTAGTTCCGCTTTAAGGCTCGGTTCACACTGCAGCGATGCAGGAACTCTGTCTCCCGGCAGCAGTTCACACTGCCCTAGCCCTATGTGAACAGGTGGGAGTGTAAATTGAAAGTTAATGACACCCCCAAATCAGTTTGCATATCGCAGTGTGAACTGCAAATTCAGACAGGAATCGGATCGCATGGGTGTGAACTCCCATGCTATCCAATTCTGCTGTGGACCAAAAAGTGCGAGTTTGGTTTGAATGCACTGCAAATTCAGCCAGACTATGTGTATGGCTGAAATCGCATCGCACAGAGATCACATTTGTGATTTGTACTGCAGTGTGGTGCAAATCACATCTGATGTCGGACATCACACCAGTGGGAACCGGCCCTAAAGCGGAACAAAACCCATTGATTTAACAGTTTCAAAAAAGTTACATTAGCAGCATGTTGGGAACATTTGCTTTTGCTCTCAACTGAACTGTCAAATCATCAAAAGGCTGGTATCAGAGCTCAACAAATCCCAGGCGCCAGGTCGCCATGACGCCTGGGTTTTAGTCAGCCGTTCGCATTCGCCTACCCCTTTCCAACCGTGCTATACCCGAAAGACAGCTGCAGCGTGGTCAGTCATTTCTGGGAGGATGTCTATTGACGTCCTCCCAGAGCCCCGCCCCCATGCATGCCACCAGGGCGCACATTGGATGCGCTCTGTGAACAAGGTAAAGGGCCAATAACAGCAGCCTTTTACCATATGATCAGCTGTGTTCAAACACAGCTGGTCACATGTAAACAAATACCGGGTATCAGAACTTCCTTTTCTCAGTGCTGCCACAGCGTGAGGAAAGCAAAGCTAATAACTGGATATCATGTGACAAGGGACATTAACACTGATAATTAGGGCACTGATTATCAGTGCAACCTCATTAGTGCCTGTCAGTGCCACCTAACTATCGGTGCCACCTATCAGTGACCACCAGTGCAGCATATCAGTGTCCATCAGTGCCACCTAGCAGTGCCCATTAATGATGCCTTATCAATGCAGCCTCATCATTATTTGCTAAATTTTATAGCAAACTAAAGAAAGTGTTTTTTTTTTTTTTTTTTTTCAAAATTTCTGTTATTTTTCTATTTATTTAGCAAAACGTAAAGAACCTAGTGGTGATTAACAATCATCAAAAGAAAGTTCTATTTGTGTGATAAAAATGTAATTTGGGTACAGTTCTGCACAGGTCTTCTGTTAGTAATCACAAGGCCCCATACAGCCTACCTGGCAGCCCCCCCACCCCCCGAATATATCAAAACAATACACTAAAACCAATATTGTTGGACACAAACATAACAGAGAACCTGTGTGAATAAGCCCCTTTTCAAATCGTTTTTTTTTTTACAATCTTTAAAAATAAAAAATAAATTAGCAATTTTTAAAAAAAAATTTTTTTACAATTCGTTATTGGGGATCAGAAACAGGCAGAACAGGGAGGGGCATCTGTGCGGTGGAAGCAATTACAAGAATAATGCCCTATGTCTCACCCTGCAGCAGCTGCAGAATATGGCATTCTTCTGTAATTGCCCCTCCCCCTGACCCCCGATTCACTCTGCTGTCCGGGCCCCCCTATGTGCATGGGCGCCCTACAGGAGGGCTCGTGGTCTCCCCCTATCAGCAACCCTGGTTCTGCATGACCGCGCAAATGTCTTTCAAAGTGTAACAGCACCGAAAGCTTAATATTGGCCTGGGCAGGAATGGTGTGAAAGTGCCCGGTAGGCAAGTGGTTAAAAAAACTGATTCAAAGCAAATTTGTCAAGCCCTGGCAGGTGTCATAACTGATCACATGTGCAGCACTATGGCAAATACGATTGTTGGCCAATCGAGCATCTGATTTTTGTCAAAAGGACGTGTGCCAGGATCTTGTCTTGATAACTAATGGTGCACAATTGTCGTGCCAGAAACACAAACTTAGTGACGTACTACGAGGAATTTCAGCGCCACCCCCTGGGCCCCTTCTGCTAATTTCGTGTTTGGTGAGCATTGATTCTGAGCATGCGTGTTTGTACTTTCCACTTTTGTGTGACTGTACTGACCATATGAAAATCAGACAACAGACCGTTGTCCGCCGAAAATTTACTAGCCTGTCATCCAACATTTGTTGGCCGAAAGTTGGACAACAATTGTCAAAAGTAGCGTACTAACGGTAAGATTTTAGGACAACAGTCTGTCAACAGACAATCCCCTACCAACAATCGTATCGCGTGTACGATGCTTTAGATGGCAGCTTCCTTAGCTGAAAAGGATAGGAGGGTTTAGATCTGCTTTAAGTCAATGGAAAAATTGTGCTACAACTTGGTATCTTGTGAGGATATATTGTACACTTGGGTATATTGGTACTCATCTCTTTTTTTTGCAACCACAATTAGGACAGGCGTGTTAAGCCTCGTACACACAATCAGTTTTCCCGACGGGAAAACTGTGAGGAGAACTTTTGGCCAGGAATCGCGGCCGTGTGTATGCTCCTTCCGACGGGAAAACAAGTTCTCTTTTTTCCCGCCGGGAAATCCGGGAACTTTTCCCGTCGGAAATCCCGTACGTGTGTACGAGGCATTATTCATCACCACTAGTAACAATGGGACTTTCCTTTACTTAATTATAGCTTCTCTTTAAAAACTAGTGTTGCTCACGAATATTCGAATTGCGAATATTCGTTACGAATATGGCATATTCGAATATTCGCGAATAACTCGAATTTCGCGGCCAAAATTTGCTATTCCGAATATTCTTATTTTTTCAAATTTATTTTTACAACAGATCACATCCTATCGACGTCTAAAAGCATTGCTGGTATGATTAGAGACCCTGGGCCGAGTAGCTAAGCTGAGGCGATCCTTTTATGTTGCCGAATATATTCACAATCGCGAATATTCAATTTCCGAATATTCGCGAATACTTTCTCCGCCCTTCTTTTGCATCAGAGCCAATCAGAGTTCTCCCACCACAGTTGTCAAAATTTCGCAATCAATTTCGCATTCGCATTAGCACAATTTCGATAAAATATCACGAATATTCGCGAATACTTTCTCCGCCCTTCTTTTGCATCAGAGCCAATCAGAGTTCTCCTACCACAGTTGTCAAAATTTCGCAATCAATTTCGCATTCGTATTAGCGAAATTTCGCAAACATTTTTTTTTGATAAAATATCACGAATATTCGATTTTAGCGAATATTTCACGAATATTCGTCTATATATTCGTGATATATCGCAAAATCGAATATGGCGTATTCCGCTCAACACTATTAAAAACATGGCCACTGGAGGTGGCATTCAGTATATATCAGCATATACTGTATAAAGCCCCCCCACCATGAGGGAATATTACAATCCTGACATGGTGCTTTCAGTATCCAGCCCTGTTGTCATGAACTCAGCACCTTACTCATATGCTTGATATGATATCTACAGATTACTAAAGGGTTTATTTTTACAGAACTACCTTGCAGGGGTGAACCGCAGTGGGGCAGTCAGGGGATACAAATAGAAATATGACTTGTTAAAATCATTAACACTATTTTTAGCGATAAATTAAACCTGGCAGAGTTGTATAAATAAGGACTTCCTTTACACACTGCATTTTAATCAGATGTTGCACGAATTTCCTGCTGAAAGAAAAACAAAAGTTTGAACCTGGCATACGTGAGTTGTATGGGAAAGGAACAGTACAAATAGTTGCAGATTGGTTTTATATGGCAGTATTAGTATCAGCAAGCTGTACTGAGCATATGATCTTGCAGGAATTCGTATTCAGTGATCTCAGTACATTGGGGGTCTCTGACATTGCACAAACATGGAGGTTAGGAGGTTCAACTTTTCTCTGGCTTTCACATTTATGACTTAAAAAGTAATAAATCAGAGTCAGCCAGGCAGCTAGCATTTTCAGAAGAAGGTCAGCAATGGTAGCCTCTGTACTTCTCTACATACAGGTTTATTTTTGCCAACATTCATGCATAATTATTTTAAATAACATTCATGGATAATTATACTTTGCTCCCTCTCTGGGCACACAAGAAAAACTATTTAAACTATAACTAAAGGCAAAACTTTTTTTTTGATTTTTGAGTTTTGGACAGAGTGGTTTTTATTGCTGCTTGTGCCCCCATGCAGGGCCGGCGCTAGCGCAAGGTAACATGGGCACTTGCCTTACGGCGCCAACGCCGCCAGGGAAAAGGGCGTAAAATTGACCGGGACAGTCGCCCGCCCGATCGTAGAGTGTGTCTGTGGGCCTGGCTGCCGCTGCCACCCCCCTTAATACCACCGCTGCCACCCCCCTTAACACCACCGCTGCCACCCCCCTCAACACCACCGCTGCCACCCCCTTAATACCACTGCTGCCACCCCCCTCAACACCACCGCTACCACTTCCCCTCAACACCACTGCTGCCACCCCCCTCAACACCACCTCTGCCACCCCCCTTAATACCACCGCTGCCACCCCCCTTAGACACCACCGATGCCACCCCCTTAAACACCACCGATGCCACCCCCTTAATACCACCACTGCAGCCCCCCTCAACACCACTGCTGTATGGTGTGTGCGTGCGTGCGTGCCAGGGGGGGAAGGGCGGCAAGATGCACCTTCGCCTGAGTTGGCAAAAATCCTTGCAACGACCCTGCCCCCATGCAGGAGATTCACTCTTAATCCTGTTTACTGTTATCATCAAAAGTAAAAGAAAATCCCACATTTTAACTGTCCCCAGAACAGTAATAGAGGGTAAATCTCCCAATTGGGAAACTAGTTCTGGTGACCTGGGGGGGGGGATGTATTCCCTCAATCTGCAGGGATTTCCTCTTGCTTCCTGTTTTGGTTATGGGATAGGAAGTGAAGGTAAACTTCCCCAATGGGACACAGATGGCAAAAAAAAATAACTGTCAGGGGTTATAACACTGCTTTACTCTATCCAAAATGAAAAAAAAAAAAAGTTTTTCCTATAATTCAACTTTAAAAGAAAAAGGGTTAAATTCAGTCAAAATGTCATAATAAATATACCCCATGTACTGTTATTTACTGTATCTGACAAAAGTGAGTACACCCCCCACATTTTTGAAAACATTTTATTACCGGTATATCTTTTCATGTGACAACACTGAAGAAATGACACTTGCTTTTAGCTTTTAGCTAGGCCTGTGTGAATTTACCTGCACTACAGAAAAATCTCACTCTAGCACCTACACTAGGTAGAGGGTACTACAGTAGCATCTCCTTTGAATTTATTTTCTCCTTTTGGGTCCCATTAGGAGGGATTTCCCTTACATTACTGTTCTGAAGACTCAATGGGTGACTCAACAAGTGGGAGGAAATATTTTCAAAGTGAGAGACATTCCCTTCATAGACAATTTTCACTGTAAATTTTCCTCATTAAATAATGTTTAATTTTCCATCACTTTATATCTCGTTCACAATGCTCACCAGAAATCTTTTCTACTCTTTCCAAACTAAAAAATACATTTTTTCTATAAATACACTTTCACTTCAGTGCTTGTCAAAATGATCAGCATTTCCAGAGTTGGACAGTTTTGTGATAGATTCATCTTAAAAAAAAGTATAAAGCTTCCACTTATATTTAATACAAGGAAGCTCTATATTTTTGTCTTGTAGTGGGCTCCTAAATGCACAAAACAAGGACCATCTGACATGCACATAGTACCACTACTTTCCACTTTGGCCTGACAACATCTGCCATCAACATCTTAATATGTACAGAGGGGAAAATAATTATTTCATCACCTGTATATTTTGTAAGTTAGCCCACTTACAAAGAAATTATGGGCCAGATTCACATACATTTCCGCTACGCAGCGGCGGCGTAACGTAATCCATTTACGTTACACCGCCGCAAGTTTGCAGCGTAAGTGCCTGATTCACAAAGCACTTACCTGTAAACTTGCGGCGGTGTAACGTAAATGCGCTCGGCGGGGCGGGCACCATTTAAATTAGGCGCGTTCCCGCGCCGAACGTTGTGCGCATGCTCCGTGTTCAAATTTCCCGACGTGCATCGCGCGAAATTACGGCGCCCCGACGTTTATTTTTTGAAATGTGACGTGCGTTATGGCGTTTCGTATTCCCGGACGTCTTACGCAAAAAAAAATATTTCGAAATTCGACGCGGGAACGACGGCCATACTTTAACATGGCTGATCTAAAGATAAGCCATGTTAAAGCAGGTGTAACTTTGCGAAGGGTAAAAACGACTAGCGACGACGTACGGGATTGCGACGAACGCGCGGATCTTCGTGGATCGCCGTAACTAGTCATTTGCATATTCTACGCCGACCGCAATGGCCTCGCCACCTAGCGGCCGGCATAGAATTGCATCCTTAAGATCCGACAGTGTAATTCAATTACACCTGTCGGATCTTAGGGCTAGCTATACGTAACTGATTCTATGAATCAGCCGCATAGTTAGGACGGGCGGATCACAGAGATACGACGGCGTATCAGGAGATACGCCGTCGTATCTCTTTTGTGAATCTGGCCCTAAGGGTCTATATTTTTTTTATCATAGGTGTATTTTAAATGATATAGACAGAATATCAACCAAAAATGTTGAAAAAAAACACATAATACAAACGTTATAAATTGAGTTGCAGTTCATTGAGTAAAATAAGTACCGGTATTTGATTCCCAAGCAAAACATGACTTAGTACTTGGTGGAGAAAGCACAGAGGTAAGACTTATTTTGTAGTTGGTGACCAGCTTTGCACACATCTCAGGAGGAATTTTGGTCCACTCTTCTTTACCGATCTGTCATGGTCTTACCTCTCTCCTGTCTCCTTCGTTTGACATGTGCTGGCGGCCATCTTGGTTTCTGGGACTCTTGTAGCCTCCCACCCTGCGGCTCCTCCTTCCCACTGGGAGGAGCTGGATGCCTGGCTCATATATATAGGAGGTCTGTGGCTTCAGTTCCTTGCTTGGTCCTCCTGTGTTCACATGCTTCTAAGACTGCTGCTGCTTCTGGTTCCGATCCTGGCTTCGTCTGACTTCCCTGCTGGTTCCTGATCCTGGCTTCGTCTGACTTCCCTGCTGGTTCCTGATCCTGGCTTCGTCTGACTTCCCTGCTGGTTCCTGATCCTGGCTTCGTCCGACTACCCTTCTGGTTCCTGACCTCTGGCTTCGCAAGACTCTGTTTCACCATCCGTTTGGACTTTTGCTTTACAGCTTGATTTTCAATAAAGCCTTCTTATTTTCACTTATCTCTTGTTGTACGTCTGGTTCATGGTTCCGTAACATTAGGACCAAGCCATGAAT